>NW_007247181.1:89159-104493 GCF_000164805.1 Carlito syrichta | reverse complement strand
GGCCGGGAGCGGCCACTACATTCCAGTTTGGGGGACAGAGTGAGACTCCAACTCAAAAAAAAAAAAAATCTTATAAGTCAAAAGACCTGGTGTTGAATGCCGAGTCAGAAAGGTAATATGTGCAACGTTCTTAACTTGAAGGCTGAGGGCCAAGGTTCAGAAATGACAGTTATTACCTTTCCTTGCTAATATCACAGTCACTGTCGTCTTATGTTATGGCCATCAACTCCATCGTTATCATGTCGTCATCATCCCATCATCACCATCATCCTTATCACCTTCACTGTCACCATCACCACCGTCATCACCATCATGACCATGGCCATCCCCACCCCCATCACCGTCATCATTTTCCTGGCTCTTACACTTACTAGCCAGTGCCCTTGGGCAGGTCAATTTCTCTCTGTGGATCTCATTTTTCTTTTGTGAAACTAGATAATAATTTCTCCCAGGGCCACCAGAGAAAATGAATGAGGCAGAGTGAGTCTTCAGTAAGATCTGGGCTGCCTGTTGTCTTCAGTTCTATCTCAGTTGATACTTTACACACATGAATTATTTGCTTCTTTGTCTGTTTTTAATGTTTCAGTCTTTGCGCCTCTCAGTTCTCCCAAGTCACAGAACCCAGGACTCCGTTCTTCAGTTCTCTGTGTTATCTTGGTAAGAGTCCTAGTTGAGACTTAAGAACCTAGCCAACTCCAACTGAGAATCCAGCTCCCATCACCAGCTCACGGTGTGGTCATCACCAATTTTCCTCATCTACAGTATAAGCCGGTGGTACCAAATGGGTAGCTCTCAAAGTAGTCCAGAGACCACCAGGACCAGAAATACCTGGTGCACTTATTAGGAATGCATGTTTTGGGGGACAAGCCCCACCTCACACTCACTAAATCAGAACCTAGGGGAGGGGCTCTGTGACCTGCCTTTAACCAGCTTCCCAGGGCTCCTGGTGTGCACTAGGACCTGATGAGATAACCTCTTGGGACTCCCTCCCACTTGCTGAACAGGGAGGACATGTCCCAGTGTCATTACCCTGCCTCAAGAGCACGCCCCTGAAGATTGGACAAGTTGAAAAAGAAGAGCCCATGGAAAAATAAGAGAAACAAATTTCTGTTAGGTTTTCTGAAAGTATTGCTTTATTCTCAATGTCTGAGATAAATAGATTTAAGATATTCAAGAAAAAAGAGAGGCAACCATGAGCTGCATATTCAGCCACATTGACCTTCACATATAAAGGCTGTGGGCAAACTGTCAAGAGCATTCAGGAACATAAGGATTACTGTGCTCGGGAACTCTTACTAAGGAAACAGCTTCAGGTGACTGAAAGGATTAGGGAACCCTAGCCATGGGGCCAGTGATGACCATCCAATGGGCATTTATCAGTAAAAAATACATGCAGTTGGTTCTCTGTATCCCTGAGTTTCGCATTTATGGATTCAACCAACTGTAGATCTAAAATACAAAAAAAAATTGCATCTTTATTGAACATGTACAGGCTTTTTTCTTGCTATTATTTCCTAAACAATATAACAACTATTTACAGAGTATTTACATTGTATTAGGTATTACAAGTAATTGAGAGATGATTTAAAGTATACAGAAGGATGTGTGTAGGTTATATGCAAACATTATGCCACTTTATATCAGAGATGTGAGCATCTGTGGATTTTGGTATCCACAGTGAATCCTGGAATAAATCCCCTACGGACATCAAGGGACAGCTGAATATATTTCACACACACACAAACATACACACACTTCTCTTTTTTACTTGTGGTGAAACTTAGTCTCCCCTGGACATCAAGGAACAACTGTATGTATGTATACAACTGTATATGTAAAATATATGTTATATAAATATATGTATTTATTTTTCATATATGTAAAATAAATCTGCATATAAGTGGACCCCATGCAGTTCAAACCCATGTTGTTCAAGTGTACTTGATGGGAATGAAAGGATATGTTAAAGGAGAGGAAGTAGAGGGGAGGAAGTAGTTGTCAGTAAATTTCAATATTGTTCATAGCAAGGGTCCAACATACAGTAACAAAAAAGAAAGGAAAAGGGGGCCAGGAGTGGTGGCTCAGCCTGTAATCCCAGCACTTTGGGAGGCTGAGGTGAGAGGATTGCCTGAGTTTGGGGGTTCCAGACAAGCCTGGGCAACTTGGTGAGATCTTGTCTCTACAATAAATCAAAAATAAGCCAGGCATGGTAGCATGCGCCTGTGTTCCAGTTCCTCGGAAGGCTGAGGCGGAAGGATCACCTAAGCCCAGCAGGTCGAGGCTGTGGTGGCCATGCCACTGCACTCCAGCCTGGGCAACAGAGTGCGACCCCAACTCAAAAAAAAAAAAAAAAAAAAGAAAGAAAGAAAAAAGGAAGGACAAGAGGAAGGAAGGAAAAAAGAAAGAAAGGAAGGGAATCACATTAATTTATAAATATGGCTTAATATTTTATTTAAAAAGTTCAAAAACAGTGTTGGCTAAGTATCAATATATACAATGAGAGAAATGGAAAAATATAATTGATCAACTAAAAAATATATATAAAACAACACATATGTATGTATGTATATTACTTCACATAAACATAAAATATGACAAAACTGAGACCAAATAAATCACATTAATAAATGGGCTTAACTCATCTAATAAAAATGATAAAGTTAAATCTAATACTATCTACAAGAGGTGCCTCTCAACAAAATAAATAATAAAATGTAAAGGGAAAAGACACACAATAATGCAAACAAAAATAAAGCAGAGAGCAGTAGAAATGCCACAGAGGACTGGAGACATCTCAGCGTGGTCCTATACAGCTACACAAAGGAATGAGAGGGATCTCTATGTATGTCCCCAGGAGGCTCTGCAGGATGCACTGTGGTGAAGAGTACAAGTAGACAGAGTGTGTGATATACATCAGTTATCTCCCAAAGGAAGCATGTGAAGGTACAGATGGGTAGATGGATGGATGGATGGATGGATGGATGGATGGATGGATGGATGGATAATAGGATAGAGATATGTGTGTGTGTGTAATATACACACAAAATGTCTATCTATCTATCTACCTATTTATCCACCTATTTAAAACATCTATCTATCTATCTATAACATCTATTTCTATCTATTTACCTATTTAAAACATCTATCTATCTATCTTTCTATCACAGCTATCATCTATCTATCTATAACAACCATCTACCTCTATCTATTTACCTATCCAAAATATCTATCATCTATCTATCCTTCTATTTATCTATCACAGCTATCATTTATCTGTCTATCAACATCTATCTATCACATCTATTTTCCTTCATTTACCTATCTAAAGCACCTATCTATCTATCACAGCTATCAACTATCTATCTATCTATCTATCTATCTATCTATCTATCTATCTATCATTTATATTTAGAAAGACAATTGAAAGGTAAGTTATAATTTTAAAATGTTTTTTTCCCTCTAAGGAAAGAAAGCGGACCAGGTGAGGGGACAAGGATACAAATTAGACTTTTTTGAATATGGCTTTTTTGTAATTTTGACTTAGGAAACAGACACATATTTTATATAGTTTTAAAACAAAATTAAATTTAAAGCAAACTCCTAAAGCCCAGAGTTAAATAAAACAAGACTTCAAAGTAAGTCCAGTTGGTGGCATAACCACACAGAGAGAAACCATTGCAAGGAACTTAGAAAGAAAGTAATGTCACTTCTGTGGTGTTTCTTCTCAACAGCAATAGCACCATGAGATCTCGAACCTAATCAAGAGAAAACACTGGACACATGGGCAGTGGGCAATTCCCTCCTGGGGACTCCTTGCAATGCTTTGATGCTATCAGGTGATTGGGTTGGTGCGCTGGCATCAGCCCAACCCTGGGGACAAGACTCACATGCACAGCTTCAGTGGCTCTCCAAGGTCACCGTGAACAGGGTGAATATTATTCGTCTGTCAAATAAACAAATGAATCAGTATGGCACATTGATTAATAAATGAAAGTTTTTATCCTTTTGAAATCTGGTTATTTTCAAATTCAAATCCCAGAGCAAATTTGTGTTGAAAAGTCCATGAATCTTACTAAGTAATTAAAACAAAATAATGGAGTGTTTTCAATGTCTCGGAAGTTTTATCTTGGGAAAAAAAAAAGAAAAAAAACTTTTGAGTCACTCCTTTTTGCAGACCTGCTTCCTGACATCTCATTAGCTGGCATTGATCTAGGGTAATTCAGACACACTCCTGCAGGGCAGTTAATTAGAGAAGCCACTGAAGAAGAGGGAGGTGAGCTGTTCTCACTGGTGTTGGCAGACTTTGAATTGGTCAACTCCCCTCTTCCCAGAGTCTAAGAAAACTACCAATTTCGATAAGTGGGATCAGAGAGGACTTTCCAGAAGAGTGGAGTTGAAACAGGGCTGGAGAATGAGGAGGTGCTTGCCAGGTGACGGTGGATGCCAGGTCAGGGTTGAGCAGAGGGTCTGGGCAGAGGCACAACTTGGCCAAAGGCACTGGGGCATCGTATTGTGGCTTCGTGCCTGGAAGGAAAGAGAGGGAAATGACTGGACATCGGAGTCCAGTCTCCTAGCCTGAAGAAATTTGTGAGATTCTTTTCTCTGAGAGGACAGTATTCACTGTACCTCTAGGTGGAGGGGGTGTCTGAAGAAAATTGCCACTTGTGGAACATCTGCTATTGACAAGGCACTATACAAGATAATTCCTACGGTTTCTTATTTAACCTTCCCATCCCTGTGAGAAATGTATTATCATCCCATCCTACAAATGATCAGGCTTGCAGGTCACCTAAAGAGTGGCAGATCTGAGCTTTTATTTCATTTATTTATTTTTTGAGTCAGAATCTCACTCTGTCACCCAGGTTGGAGTGTAGTGGCACAATCAGGGCCTACTGCAGCCTTGACCTCCTGGGCTCACGTGATTTTTCCACTTTAGCCTCCCAAGTAGCTGGGCCTACAAGCATGCACCACCACGACTGGCTGATTTTTTTTGTAGAGATGAAGTCTTGCCATGTTGCCCAGGCTGGTCTCAAATTCCTGGGCTCAAGCAAATTCCTGGGCTCAAGCAATCTTCCCACCTTGCTGGGATGACAGGTGTGAGCCACCATACTTGCCAGAGACCTGGGATTTTAATTCAGGTCTGTCTAACACTGAAGCCCACACTCTTCCTGCAGGACAGAAGGAGGGAGACAGAGGACTAGTGGCTTCCTTGGCTGCTCAGAGCTGTTGGGTCTAAAACTCACGACCTCCAGTCCTAACTCAGTGCTTATCAGAAATAAGCTACTTCAGAGCCTCCGTTTCCTCATCTGTAGAATGCGGATCACTGTACTCACGGGACAGTAATGTCATGCTTATCAAACTAGACGGGGCACCTGACCCCCAGAAGCTACCTGGTGATGGTGGCCACATTGTTTCCATGGTGGGAAACCCCATCTCAATAGCACAGAAGTGTTCAGCACCCAAGTGCTCACAGGACAAACCACCCAACACTCTTGCAAACCCTCACCCTCACAGCCCAGCTTCTATTACAGGCTCTGAACGTGGGCAGAAGAGGGTTCAAAGGAGAGCTGTAACAGCTGGCAGTTCCCTCCCACAAGCTGGTGATTAATAGCAGAACAGACTTATCAGGGAGTATTAGGGCGAGGTGATTAATGAATCAGACAGGCACCCAAGTTTTAATGAGGCAGTGTTTGCTCTCCACCTCTGCATTCTGAAACCCAGCTCCAAGGAGTCTGGCCAAACCAGGGATGGATTGCCCAGCAAGACAGCCCCTCTTGGGAGTGGGGGGAACTCTCTCTGGGGGACTGAGCCAAATCAGAGAGGCATTTGCTTTTTTCCCTTTAGAGAAAACGCATTAGACAGATAGGTAGGTAGATAGATAGAAGATAGATAGATAGATAGATAGATAGATAGATAGATAGATAGATAGATAGATAGATTTTAAAAAGCCTACTGCCATAAGGCACCAAGTAGGTGTCATTTCTCTAAAGGACAGAAGTAAAAAGACAGGTGTCCCAGGATTCCTGACAGATTTGTTGTGGTGTTTCACAACTCACAGGTGGGCCGAGTGAGACATCTGCAGGGACCCAGGATCTGGAGGTTTGCTTTCCCCCAGGGGATGCAGGCTTGGGAGGAGGCCCGTGGCAAAACAGCATTGGCAGAAGGTGGGCAAAAGCGCCAAGATGCAGGATGACCCCTGGAAGCAATAGCACCCCATTGCAGACAGGGACTCTGCTTGAAGCAAACACACCATCTAAATTCGATTCCATTCCTGTGCTGTGGACCTCGGTGGGTGTCTTCCTCTTTCTGGGTCTCAGCCACCTCCTTTGTAAAAAGGAGACAAATGCCAAACTCCCAGGGAGGCTAGGATTAAATGAGATAATGCCAGGCATGTGGCAGATGCTCTATCTATCTTCCCTTCCCTTGAGCAGGAAAATGTGATTGGGGAGTGGGAACCGTAGAGTTGGGCTCTCTGCATTTATCTGGACCACCGCTTATCAAGATGACCACAACCAAAAAATAAGGATGTGGCCGGGCTTGATGGCTCAGCCCGTCATCTCAGCACTTTGCGAGGCCAAGGCAAGTGGATTGCCTGAGTTCGCGGGCTCGAGACCAGCCTGGGCAACTTGACGAAACCTCGTCTCTACAATAAACAAAATATTAGCCAGGCGTGGTAACGCACGCCTGTAGTTCCGGCTACTTGGAAGGCTGAGGCAGAAGGATCGCCGGAGCCCAGCAGGTCGTCGCTGGGGTGGTGGTGAGTGTGCCACTGCACTCCAGCCTGGGTGACGGAGTGAGATTCCAACACAAAATAAAATAAAATAAAGATATGTTATATCCAAAATCATTGAATTGTACAAATGGGTGAACTGTAGGGTATGCGAACAGTGAACTGTGAGATATTCATATTTCAATAAAGTAGTTGAAAAAAATAAGGCAAAAAAATAAGATGACCACAGACAATGTACTTATTTGCTCAAAGCCTCAGTCTTCTCAGCTGTAAAATGGAAATGATGATAACACCCCCTTCCTCCTGGGGCTGTTGTGAGGATTACATGATATGGTGCGGGTGAGTATCCCATACACCAGGCACACTGTCACTATAACAATTACTATGAGATTCACTTAATGAGGCAGGGATGTTTTTGTCCAGAGGAAGTTACCGGCAATGCCCACAAGATCACTAGCAAAAGCTGAAGATAAATACCGAGTAAACCTACCCAGTAGAGGTAGGTCAGATGTGTGAGGCCTTCTTCCTAGTGGGAAAGAGGGCTTCTGTAAACATAAAGGCAACATTCGGGATAAAAGCAAATATGTACTTAGAATCTAAAAGACTACAGTCTCGTCCTCCCACAGGCTGACTCTGAGCACACAATTGTGGGGGCCTGTAAACCAGCCCTTCATTCCCGAGTCTCCCCCTGCCCCGTTTGAGACAACCAGTATCTCGACCGCCAATTCCAATTCTCCATCAAACCATTACCCTGAGGATGAATGTGTGTTCTTATTCTGAAGACATGTTATGTAGGGGTGTAAGTTGGTGCAATAGCTCCCGTTCCAGATCTGTTCTAGACGTCAGAGCATTTGCATCTACCACTGGGTAAACAGAGCCCGATCAGGAGTAAGAACCCACTCCTGTCCAGACACATGTGTGCCCCTCACCCAAAGCAACCTGCATTGCTCACTGTCACTCACTGGCCAGGTATGCACGGGTCTTCCCCAGAGAGTCTGCCGTACAGCCAATTGCAGTATCTGTCTCTCTTGCTGACATTTTGTGCTCGCAGTGTGCAAGAGGAATACAACTAGACTCCATCCATCTCCACATTGCTACCCCCTCACCCAGGTACCCACGTCCGCTCCATCCGTGGGCCCACTTCAAGTGAGCACACTGGGAAGTCCACTCGTCAGTTTAACTCATCTCCCTAACCTGGAATGGGTTCTTCCGATGGACGTGAGCACGTCTTACTTTAATGTACCCCTCAATTTCCCACAGTGACTTCCACAGGGTCATGTCACGCGTGAACATCCCATTAATAGGCCCGTTTTCTGTTGCCCTCCTGTATGACCATGTGGGCAGGCCATTGGCCACCGCCCATGAGTCAGTAAAAACCCAAATGTAGGGGCCAACAGCATGCGGTTCAGCCCACTCTGCTGATTTGCTTTCACGATTTTCAATCACAGTGGTGGCTTTCCAAACAGGATATTGTCTATGCAGCCTGGAATGGCCATTCACAAGCAGGCAGTTCTTGGTGGGTCCATTGAAGACTGTTCAGAGAGCCCTAAGTGGTGACAGAACCCAGCCGCTCTTCAAGTGGTTTCAAAGTCAGTCTCTAGGGGAAAGGAATCAACTTGCTGGTGAATATGCTGAGTAACTCTCCGCATTTCTGTGTTCAAGTTTCAAGATTATTTTATGTCCTCCAGTCATGGGGAGAGTCTCCATTCCTGTCGGTCAGCAAGCTTGCAATTGCCTCTCAAATGGTCTGGAACCCCAGGAGTCATCTCTGAGAGGCGCTAGCAGACTCTTGACACAACCCTAGTCTACACTCCACATGGGGATTTTGAACAGAGAATTTGTCCATGCCCGTGCTCCCGTTTTTGTTCTACACTGCTTGATAGTAACAGCCTGTGTATTCCAGCATTCTTACTGGTTCTCATTTAGCACATCCAGTTAATATTTATTAAATGATTTGCAAGCCTTCTTTTTTGCAACAGTAGGTAAGAAAAACAAAAAAATACATTCCCCATGTTGAAGCCAGACGAGGTGGCACACGTCTGTAATCCCAGCACTTTGGAAGGCTGAGGCAGGAGGATCGCTTGAGCCCAGGAGTTAGAGATCAACCTGCGCATCATAGCAAGATCTCGTTTCTACAAAAAATACAAAAATTAGCCAGGTGTGATGGCATATACCTGTAGTCTCAGGTACTCAGGAAGCTGAGTAGGAAGGATTAACTGAGCCTAGGAGGTCAAGGCCATGGTGAGCCATGGTTGTGCCACTGTATTCCAGCTGGGGTGACAGAGTGAGACGCTGACTCAAAAAAAAAGTAACTTTCCCCAGTTGGACACAACATCCATCCCCATAATACATCCAAGTAAAAAAGGGATGCCACCACTTTACCTCAAGCATGTTCAAACATGCTACATTTTGTCCAAACTTTAGTCTCAATACCATCAACCCTTGCATTCCCGACTGTGGCCCTGGTTTGGACTTCACCAACAGGTTGTGATTTGGCAGTTACTAGGGGAAGTATTCCCTAGTTATCAGATGTAATATCCATTTCCATAAAACACTCAAGTAAAGAAGACACAGTCTCTTCCTATGAAGCTTGTTCAAAGATTCAGATCTTCATTCAAACTTTCATATTAGTCCTGTTCACTCTTATATTTCTTTAGTGTCTCGCCTTAATTGCAGCCCTTGTGAGGGCTTCACCATTGGGTTTTGGTGCATGAGACACCCATGTCAAGGAGTTCCAGAAACTTCTCTTCTCCACCCCATTGACTGTTTGACCCCTCTTATGTGCACCAGACATTGGGTCCTCATTGTGGGGTTGAGCCCAGTGACCCAGACACTTTTATCTCTTCTTATCTTGATTGCCTTCCTGCAATCTGCTCCAGGTAATTCCTGGTTGGGTTTCTCACGGTGATCTTTGTTTTCCAGCTTTTTAAATGTTTCCATATTGGGATAAACAGAGCAGACTTGTCGGGTCCCTTTAATATTGGAGAGCTGGCAGAGGGCCTCACTGGCCCATGCAGTCTACAAGAGACAAGTTTCTAAATCATCAGCTCTTGCCTTATTTATCCCATTTGTTTGTTTGTTTTTGTTGAATCCGGGTCTCACTCTGTCTCCCAGGCTAGAGTGCAGTGGCACTATCATGGCTCACCACAGTCTTGACCTACTGGGTTCAGGCGATCCTTCCACAATAGCCTCCCGAGTAGCTGGGCCTACAGCCATGCCTGGCTAATTTTTTGATTTTTTGGGGGGGGGGTAGAGTAAGGGCTTGCTATGTTGCCCAGGCTGAGCTCAAGTGATTATCCTGCTTTGGTCTCTCAAAGTGCTGAGATTATAGGTATGAGTTACCACACTCAGCCTGTCTGTTGGTTTTTAATTCACACAGTAAACTGTCCTTTATAGGTGCACAGTTTTGTGAGTATTGACAAATGTATACAACCATCTCACCATCAGCACTTTTGAGACTATTTGCTTTATTGCCAAAAACTTCCCTTGTGCCCTTTGGACATCAACCTGCCCCCTCACTTATACTCCCTTGCAGTCACTGATCTCACTTTTCCCCCCATGGGTCTGCGTCTTCCAGAATGTCACATAAACGGGACCACTGGGCTCAGAGCCTTTTGAGTTCAGTGTCTTCACTTCACACAGGTGTTGAAGAGGCATGTATGTTATTCTATGTATCAAAAGTCTGTTTCCACTGCTGAGGTGTGTTCCGTGCTGTGTATGAAACTCTAGCTCTTTTTCAGGAGTGATAAAAAAAACTCCATGTCCCCGCAGCTACCAGTCAGTCCCCTGGTGTCAGGAATTGGGCCCCTGAGATCTGAGCAAGAAGCTGGTTTGAAAGGAGAATGTCCATTAGGATCAAGGAAATCTTTTCTTCCTACCTTCATATCCTGAATCCCACTAGCAAGGGGCCTTTGGGCCCCAGGTGGTCATCTGGAGAGTAGAAGATGGGGCACCAGGTGTGCCGAGGCAAAGGAATAGTTTGACTGTGAACATAAGAGTTGGATGGGGTACGTTGCCTCTGCAGGTGAGCTTACATTTTTGTCATCCTTCTCTCCTTTTCTCCTTCCCTGTCCATTTGCATTCCAGTTCCTACTTATTTCTCGTTCCTGGCCAGGGAGGACAGGAAGGATGGGCTTCCAACACCCCACAGGCTCTGACTTTATCACCAAGTTACCTCCCTAATATCCGACTAACTGCAGATTTTATGGTTCCGCAGGCACTGTGGCTCTGGAGCTGAGCTCGGGTCTCTGGGTGCCGCTGTGACAACCTGGATGCCGCAGCCTACAAATTGCAGCCCCTAAAAATAGGCCCACGTCACCTGGTCTCACTTCTTTAAGTGCATGGCTTCTGTGTTTGATGAAAAAAAACCAGACAATTAGCTTTAAAAGCCTCATTTGCAGGAGAAGGGTGGGTGGGTAGGCTGCCCTGTAGGAGGGAAGGTGCACTCAGGAGTGAGAAATAGGTAGGAGAGATAGGGCAGACAATGGAAGAGAGAAGGAAAGAAGGGCAAAGGGGTGAGTGAGCTTGGGAGGGTGGGAAGGAGACACTGAAATAGCGGCTTTGGACTGGGCATGGTGACTCAGCCTGTAATCCCAGCATTTTGGGAGGCCGAGGCGAGAAGATTACCTGAGCCCAGGGGTTTGAGACCCGCCTGGGCAACTTGGTGAGGCCTCGTGTCTACAATAAATCACAAAAATTAGCCGGGCGTGATGGCATGCACCTGTAGTTCCAGCTACTTGGAAGGCCAAGGCTGAAAGATCGCCTGAGTCCAGCAGGTCAAGGCTGCGGTGGCTGCGAGTGTGCCACTGCACTCCAGCCTGGGGGACGGAGTGAGATTCCGACTCAAAAAAATTGCAGCTTTGGAAGAGGAAGTAAGAGAAATGCTAGGAAGAGGCAGGCAGCCTCTACAAATGAGGTGGGTCATTTGGAAAGGGCACAGGAGAGACTATAGCCTCCTGAAAGTGTGCTCTCAAAAGAAGTTCACAGGCTAAGTGCTCTCTCTTCCTGTAAACAATGCTGCCATTCACTCTGATACCCAGGCCCCAAGGCTGATGTCAACACAATGGCCTTCTCCTCTCTCTCTCAGAGTCCTCCCTCACCACCTCCTAATTTTCCCTCAGATTCATGTTGTTGCCTCATGCCACCATCCCTCACCAGTGGCTATTCCTCATCACCTCTCACCTGAGTATTCCAGCAACCCCCAGGCCCCCCACTCTCTCCTCTCTCTCTCTTTCTTCTGAACATTTCTTCCACTCCACCAATGGATCTGATTCGGCTGCTCACCTTTTGGGGGGAAAAAAACCCCGAGAGGGTCCCGACCACCTATAGGTCTAAAACCCCATGGAAAGACATTCCACACTCTCGCGCATGCAGCCCCAAGTCACCATTTCAGTCTTACCTCCGACTCCAGTTGAACGTGCTTTCAGGTTACGAACAGGTAGGCCACGAATGGAATCTTGGGCACGTTCTGTGTGGTCTCTGAGCATGCCAAATCTCTGAAAATTTCACATATGAATCTAGATTTTAATTTATTCTTCTTCTTCTTTTTTTTTTTTTTTTTTACTTCTCTTAAAAAGTTAAGAGGCCCAGCCTCATGGAGCTTACATTTTTAAACAATGGCACTCTTTGGTTGGCCCCAGTGCCAACCATTCTCTATTGTCTTACAGTAGTTTGATTTTGTTTGCTTTCATTACCTTTACGATCCTATAGGCAGCAGATTTCGAGACCCCACCAAGTCTATACTAACGGTGGCAAAGCACTGGGGCATGGCACCGAGCTCTGACTGGGCCTGGGTGGGGTATGGATAAATAAGGCATGGTTGCCAGCTGTGATGTCAAGTGCTGGGCACCGATGGGAACACTGTGCCTCCTCCTGTAAGCTCCCACCTGACCCTGGGAGGCCCTCCTGGCTTTTCTGATGCCACTTTCTCTTCCTGGAATGCCTTTTCTCTGCCTTTTCCGAAAGGCAAAGCAGGCTCCTTGAAGGAAAATTTCCTGGCATCCTCAGCTAGGATTAATTCCAGGAACCAGGGCCTTCTCCATGACCTCCTGATATCAGCTTCAGACTCACCTGAGACCTCACATCTGCCTTCATTTTTATTCTATTCTAAATTTCCCAAGATTAGGGACTACATCATAGGAATTTTTTTCTCCCTAGTCAACTTTCACACATCCCCAAGATTCATCCCTTGAATGTAGTAAGTGTTTAGTAGAGTTTTAAAGGAGACCAATTCAGGAACACCTAGAATCCTTAAACTATTTTTTTTTAAAACAGATGTTAAAAAAAAAAAGAAAGAATGCAGGTCCCTAATTTTGATATCCTTTCAGGGACAACATGCATTTCAGAGGCATTGTGGAAGCCTGAGAAAGAGTTTAACAGTGAGTCAAACCCTTTTGATTTGAAAGAGTTGAAGAGTGTAAAGGAGTGAGTATAAGTAAATTTTACAGAGCATATATGAATATACGGAAGACTAGGTTTGAGCCTATTTTGAGAGAATAATTATCTTTGAGTTTTAGGTGCTAAAGAATGTCTGTGTTAGAAAAAAAAAGAACGTTTGTATATTTGAACTAACCTTGGGTTTCAGAGGTTTGGGGTAAAATTGTCAAGTGGGCTTTTCCTCTTAGGCCCCCAACTTGGCCTCCATGTTACCTCCACCATTAGGAGAAGCTGCCCCAGTGGTCCAGGTAACCCTTCCCTTCCCCAATTGCTGCTTTCCTAGGTGACAACTAGTCACCCAATAACCCTTCTAGACTATAAGACCCAAGAGAACAAGCACTATAATTTACACTCATTCTGTCTACTCCCTTCCCCACCCAGGAGGGCTTTGCTAACTTAGTTGATCAATAAGAGGATGAGAGAACAAATACTCCAGAGACTTGGTATCCACCCTGCCTTTACAAACATCAGAGATACGGTATTTTCTTTCATCTGACAGAATGACTCTGTAATGACGCACCTGTCCCAGACTGGGGAGACCAGGAAGGGAGGTATTTTCAGGCCTCTGTGTGGGGTTGGGAATGAGGGTGGGGGCAGCCTGGGAGATCCATGAGGAAGGGAGCAGATGAATTCAGCTATGTGTGCTTTTTAAGATAAGACCAGCCGGGGAGATTTGATGATCTAGTAAATTGTTGCCTTACAAAATCATTTTTTCTCTGTCAATTTGCAGATTAATGACATGCATTTCTCAGCAGGATTCTGGATATATTTTACTAAATGATTGTTTTATACCTGTTTCTTACTTCTAAGAAAAGAGCCATAGAACTTTACTTAAAATTATTATGAAAACTTTTGATAGCAATCATAGAAAAATTTTAAAACTACATACAACTCATGATTCTATTTTATGAATCATTTTCATTTTTCTGTATTTTCATCCAGTCTTTGTTCATATGCAGGCATAAATGCACATACTTCAAATAGTAACTTGTATTATTTATTAATCATTCACCATTGTAACATAAATATTTTTAAAATACTGTTTGATGGTGTTCATAATTATCCTCCGTGATAACTATAGAGAACAATTTGATAGGTGATGTAACCTAAGTTATTTAACCAGCTCCCTGTAGCTAGGCATTTTTTTAAAAGTTTTTCAAATGTTCCTATTATTAAATAATACCATTGTTTTAATTTTTAAAATGTAATTATTTGTGCAATAGTAGTGAGAAATGTTCTCCAAGCTAAGCATTAACCCAGATGTGCCTTTATGCATTATAAATTGTATGAGTTTCATAGGACTGCTGTAACAAAGTGGCACGCTTTAAACAATAGAAATTTATTCTCTCAGAGTCTTGGAGGCTACAAGTTGGAAGTCAAGTTGTTGGCATCCCTCTGAAGTCAGTAAGAAAGCTCTAAATATTGACCTCCCATATGACCCCACAATCCCTCTACTGGGACTATACCCTGAAGAACTCAAATCACTCTATAAAAAAGATACCGGCACACGTATGTTTATCGCAGCATTGTTCACAATAGCAAGAACCTGGAAACAGCCATGCTGCCCATCAAAAGAGGACTGGATTAAAAAAATGTGGTATATATACATGGTGGAATATTATGCAGCCATAAAAAAGAACAAAATTATGAATTTCACAGCAACCTGGATGGAACTAGAGTCTATAATACTGAGCGACCTCTCACAGAAACAAAGATCTGAGTATCAAATGTTCTCACTCATATAATGGACCTTGAACATTCAATGTAATACTATAAGAAAATAACTGACGGTACTGGGAAACTATGGGGGGAGGGGGATGGGATTAACAGTAGCAAATACCTGTCTGGGGATGGGAAAACACTTCTTAACAACAGGGTACCTGAATGAAACATAATTGTACACCTAACACTTAACTGTACCCCACCAAACCATAATAAAAAATATTGATTAATTTAAAAAAAAAAGAATTTCTAATGGGCTCTTGTATAAGATTCCTATCATTAGCTGGGTTTGGTGGCTCAGCCTGTAATCCCGTGCTTTTGGGAGGCTGAGGTGAGTGGATTGCCTGAACCCACGGGTTCGAGACCCACCTGGGCAACTTGGCGAGACCTCATCTCTACATAAATTAAAAATTAGCCGGGACATGGTAGTGCGCACCTGTAGTTCCA
>NW_007247181.1:68739-89139 GCF_000164805.1 Carlito syrichta | reverse complement strand
CGAAGCATATTTGTATACCTAACCCTTAACTGTACCCCACAATATCATAATAAAAAATATTGATTAAAAAAAAAAGAATTCAGATCATGGCAATAAACTTTCTCCCTCATAGGGTTTACATTCTTCTGTGTAGAATGTTACCACTTAAAAAGACAAGAAATAACCAAATTAAAATATAACAAGAAAAAAAGGATACAATTTGCAATACCACAAAGAAGCATAACATTTCTAGAAATAAACCTATCAGGAAATGTACAAGACCTATGAGAAGACCACTTTGAAAGTCACTGTGATAACAACATTAAATAAATACCATTATTTTGGGGGGGCGTGGAAGATGAAAATGTTCTAAAATCCATTGTGGTGATGGATGCACAGTTGTGAATATACTAGATTGCATTGGACTGTGCACTCTTTTTTGTTCTGTTTTGTTTTGTTTTTGAGCCAGAGTCTCACTCTGTCGCCCAGAATAGAGTGTAATGGCACAATCACGGCTCACAGCAGCCTTGACCTTCTGGGCTCAAGCGATCTTCCTGCCTCAGCATCCCAAAGTGCTGAGATAACAGGTGTGAGCCAATACTAGTCATGTTAATCTACATCACAATGCAACAATGATGATACTGTTGCTATTCCTCCCTATTTTACACATGAAAGACCGGAGGCCACAGGGAACTGAGCAAACTGTCTGAGTTTCCAGTCAGGAGCAGAGCAGCCTTGTTAAGATGCTTTCTCCCTGATATCAGGGCTAAGAACTCAGCCACTGTTCCATATCACCTACTCCACATCTTTTAACCTCTCCCTCAGCCTCAATCTCCCTGTAGGACACATGGCAATGCCCACCCCACCTTCCCATCCTTGTCATGAATGACATGTCGCATTTAAGGCACTAACTCAGGACATTAAGTACGTGCTCGGCAAACACCAGTTCCTTCGCTCTAACCAGGAGAGAAATTGAGCTCCCTGAGTCTTCTATCAACACACTCCAGAGCATAATGATAGGGTGAGAGAGATATTTCCATCACAATCCATCAATACATGGAAAAATAACTTCAGGTGGCATGTGGGAGAGAGAGGTGGGTTTTTAAAAAACTGGTAGAATGTCTATTATACTGTCTTGCTTAATGATTCACCGAGCTGCTTGATTTGATTTGAGAGGCAGCAGATCTGAGGGATGTGAAACGCCAATCTTTCCAAGCAGCAATCATTTGTGATTAAATCTCAGTGCCTTTTGAGGGAAGGAAGAAACCACTTCGCCTTCCAGAGTCAGGTGACTCATGGAAAAGATCTTTTCCAGAGAGAAGGCAAAAACTTCAAGTGCAGTTTAACAGAAGTACCCAGATGGACACCTAGGGAAGCCCCTTAACTCCCGAGATATTCTTGGGAGTTGACTGTTGTCTCCTATGGCTATCAGCATACATTAAGTCAAATTAGAAAAATGCAGAGAAGAAAATAAAATTCTTAGTCCCCCATTCTAATGTAACCACTACAACACTTTGATATATTTCCTTCTAGCTCGCTCCCCCCAAAATTTCTTTCTTTCTTTGCAACATTGTAATCCTCCAATTTTTTTTTATCTGGTTTAAGTGTGAGTAGAAAAAGCACAGGATTAAAAATCAGAGTTTAAATTCCATCACTTGCCAGCTAAGGGATTTTGAAGTAGCTATCTGTCACCTCTGAACTTCAGTTTTTTTAATCTACAAAACGAGACAACACCCATCCCAAAGCTGTTGTCAGGATTTATAGATAATGTAGGTAAACTGTTGGCACAGAGTAGGCACTCAATATATGGTCTATTTCCATTTCCTTGGACTCCAAAAACTGTCTTTGTCTGTAAAAGGAAGAGCTGATCTCCCTGGCCACAGGAAAGGCTAGACAGGAGGCCACCCCAAGGCTCCTTGCAACTCCTCAACCAAAGTCACTCCACAAAGGGAGTCACCCAGTTTTAGTCTCATCCTCTTCCCATCTCCAAAGACTTCACTCCAGTGTTGAAATTCCAGCATGAGAGAACCTGGTGGATCACGTCAGCATGCGACCGGGCCCTGCTGTCACTCAGCCATGACTGGAGGCAAGGATTTATGGAATCTGCTAGCCAGCCACCTTAATTTTGTTACTTCCATTGATACATTAATTTTATATTGTATCACAAGCATTTTTAAAGTAACCACTGTTTTCTCATCACCCTGTTTTTAAAGCTTCAGAAAAGCCAGCACAGGCAAATAGACTGCTATTTCAGGGGTAGATTTTTCCATTGTCAAAGAACTAAATTATTTCTGGAATGACCCCCTTTGCTGAAGTAATAGTAGTGGTGTTTAATTCTTGAGAAGTTCCTAGAAAGTGCCCAGCCTTCAAAGTGGTTGAACCCCACATCCCTTGAGTGGACTGGCCCATCTGTAGAGTATTTGATTCCCCCATCCTAAGAATGGACTGGTTCATCCCTCCCTTCTAGCCTATGAGCTTTCCTGAGTGCTTTCATGAGGTTTTCTAATTTCCTGCCCAGCACTCTATGGAATGGGGCACAACATGGGACTTGTAGAACAAAAAGTGGCCCAGGCCTTATCCACAGGTGACACGAAAGCATTCTTATCAGGTAACAAAACATTTGGTAGCACAAAGTTTGTTTCATTATCTAAAGCATACTGGGCTTTGAGAATGTAAAAAGAGTCCTCTGGCATTTTTCATTTTTACAAGAAAACTAAAGGAAATAGTATAGTCTGAAATCATCATCTGAAGTCAACTCACTAATGAGGGCATCAGGATTTTTCTAATGACTAAGATTTGACCTACACTGGTTCCAGTCACCTACTCAGAATCTCCGATGGCAGAATTTAGTACTCTTAAAAAACTAAATTATTTCTAAAACTGAAAATTTAATTCTTTTCTTTCATTATTTCTAACTTTCAAAACACAAGCTGGATGATAGTGATGCGTTTCTAGCACATAAGGCGTCTCCAGAGAGAAAGATCCACGGGTCTTTTTGGAGACGGAGAGTTTGGGAACTGCCGATTTAAATTGTTGTGCCTGCCATTTGTTCAAGAAAGATTTGGTAAGCACTTACTATGTGCCTGGGTCTCTTATAGCCTCAGTCACATCCCTCCCCTCTTCCGCCCACCCCTGGCTACAGCCGATTTGTTCTCCTATCATTTTGTCGTATTAAGGGTGGTATAGAAAAGAAATCATACAGGATGTGACTTTTTGATGTTGGCTCTTTTCCCTCAGCATAATGCCTTTGAGATCCACTAAAGTTGTCGAGTGTGTCAGTAGTTCATTCCTTTTCATTGCTTACTGTTCCAACCACAGTTTGCTTAACCTCTTACTCATTGAAAAACATGTAGGTTATTTTCAGTTTCTGGTGATGATAAATAAAATTGCTAAGGACACTCAAGTAGAGGTTTTTGTGTGAACATAAGTGTTTATTTCTCTGGGATAAATGTTCATGAGTGCCAGTGGGAAGGATTTTGTCACCTCATTTTTGACTTTTCTTTCTTTCCTTTTGTTGTTATTAGAAAGTGACAGGTTATCTGGGTTCGGTGGTTCAGCCTATAATCCCAGCACTTTGGGAGGCCGAGGCGAGTGGACTGCCTGAGCCCATGAGTTCAAGGCCCACCTGGGCAACTTGGTGAAACCTCATCTCTACAATAAATAAAAAATGAGCCAGGCATGGTAGCATACACCTGTAGCTCCAGCTGCTTGGAAGGCGGAGGCAGAAGGATCGTCGGAGCCCAGGTCAAGGCTGCGGTGGCTGGGAGCGTGCCACTGCATTCCAGTCTGGGTGACAGAGTGAGACTCCAACTCAAATTAAAAAAGTGACAGGTTGATTCTAATTTTTAATGAAAATTAAAGAGCATAAGACAGCCAGGCAATATTGAAAAAGAACAAAGTTAGAGGACTTGCACTGCCTCAAGACTTCCTGTAAAGTTGCAATAATGAAGACAGTTTATGCTGGCATATGCTTGGAGACATAGATCAATACAGAGTTCAGATATAGATCTATGTGTAAGATCACTTGGTTTTTGAAGTGTCAGTGTAATGGGAAGGAAGGAGGCACTTTCAATAAATGATGCTGGAGCAACGAGATACCACATGGGGAAAAAATAAATCCTGACTCATACCCTGACATCATACATAAAAATTAACTTGAGATGGATTACAAACCTAAATGTAAATGCTAAACCTTTGCAAAGTCTAAAAGAAAACATAGGAGAATATATTCTCAATAGTGGGACAAGCAAGTATTTGTCAAACAGGGCACCATGAAAGCACTAAAAATAAAATAAGGATAAATTGGACTTCATCAAAATTGAGAACTGCTGCTCATCAGAATATACCACTAATCAGATGAACATATAAGCCAGAGAATGTGAAAACTATTTGTAATATGTGTGCTTTTCAAAGGAGCCATATCCAAAATATATATGTATTTGTAGAAACACCTACAAAAAGGAGGATGAAATGACAACATGCTTCTGTGGATTCTAACAGTATATTAAAAGTAGTACAATATGACTTGAAGGTGGATTATCATATATTAAATAGATATAATGTATGACCCAAAGAAACCACTAAAAATTAAAATAAGTTATTGCTAACAAACTCATAGTGGAATAAAATAAAATAATAAAAATTACTCAATCCAAAATAAGGTAAGAAAAAAATTATTATTAAAGAGAAGATGGGATAAACAAAAACAAATAGCAAGAGGGTAGGTTTAAGCCTTACCATATAGGTAAGTACGTGAGATGCAAATTGTCTCTCACTAGTCCAAATAAAAGGTAGAAACCGTCAAGTTGGTCTTTAAAAAAAGCTCATGTTGTCTATGAGAAACCCACCATAAATATAAAGATAGAGTAAAAGTAACAGGTTGGAAAAGTTGCATGATGAAAACACTAATCAAAAGAAAGCTAGAAGTTGATGTATAAACAGCAAAGGAGACTTCAGAACAAGAAACACTGTCATGATAGTCATAATTATTGCGTCAATTCATTAAGCATGCATAGCATTCCTAAATTTGTACCTAAAAAAAAGAGCTTCACCATATACAGCAAAAATTGACAGAACTGGAAGGAAAAATAGCCAAATCCCCAATTATAGTCAGAGACATTAACTCTCAGTACTTAATAAGACATGTAAATAAAAAATTAGCAAGAATCTAGTAGATTCTTAATACTATTAACCCACATGACCTGGTTAGCACTCATGGAACAATCTAGTCAACAACAATAGAATACACGTGCTTTTCAAGTACACCTGTGCCATTCACTAAGATAGAACGTGTACTGGTTTTTAAAATAAATGTCAATAACTCCAAAAAAATTATTAAATTCAAAGTTTGTTCTCTGCTCACAATGAGATTACACTAGAACTAAACTTCAAAACGATAACTGGAAAATGTCCAAATATTTGGAAATTGCACAACACATTCTAAATAATCTGTGGGTGAAGAAAGACATCACCAGGAAGATCAGAAAACATTTGAAACTGAATGAAAACTCTTTTTTAAAAAAAATTGATCAGTCTGACTGAGGTCAATAACAATGTTATCAATTTTTAAGAAACAGTTTATGGTTTTATTAATTTTCTTTTTTGTTTTTCTGTTTTGTTGTTTCTTGATCTTATCCTTGTTATCCACTTTTTATGCTTTTCATGGATTAAATTTTTCCTTCTTTGTCTACAAAATGTATGCTTATGCTAAATTTATGTGGAAGACCAAAGGGACAAGAACAGACACAATTTCTTAGCAAAATGAGAAGTGAAAAGTATGCCCAACCAGCTACTGAGAACTTGATAAAGCTGTAGTAATTAAGACCAGGAATATGATCATAGGATGCAGCTACAATCCAAGGGCAGAAAACAGAAAGGCCTACAGTAAACTCTCTTAATTATGGAGATTTGATATGTTAAAGAGATGGCAGTACAGGTTGAAGGCAGGGAGAGACAATTCAATAACTTGTGCTTGGATGATTTATCATCTATTTAGAAAGAAATAGAATTACTTAGAATCATGACCTTCAGCTGCATCCATGTTGCTGCATCCACGTCGCTGCAAAGGACAGGATTTCATTCTTCTGTATGGTCATATTCCATGGTGTATACATATTACATTCTCTCCATCCAATCCACTGTCGATGAACAAATAAGTTGGTTCCATGTTTTCGTTATTGTGACTAGCGCTGTGATGAACATATGAAGTGTATTTTGGGTAGAATGATTTATACTCCTTTGGGTATGTACCCCGTAGTGGGGATCCTGAGTTGAAGAGCAAACCTCTTTTGAGTTCTCGGAGAAATATTCAAACTGCTTTCCTCGGGTGCTGAACTAGCTTACGTTCCTGCCAACAGTCTACAAGCACTCCCTTTTCCTCACAACCTCGCCAACATCTGTTGTCTTTTTAACTTTTAAATAACAGCCCTCAGAAATAGAAAATCAAATACTGCATGTTCTTACTTATTAGTGGAAGCTAAACACTGGGCACACGTGGACATAAGGATGAGAGCAGTAGACACTGGGGACTTCTAAAGGAGGAAGGAAGGAGGGACATAAGGCCTGAAAACACTGCCCACTGGCTATCATATTCACCACTCAAGTGATGAACTCAGTAGATGCCCAAACCTCACCATCACACAGTACCCTTGCACATATCCTTCGAATCTAATTTTTTTAAAAGAAGATAGAACATGTACTACTAAATTAAAGAACATTTTAAGTTCTTAAAAAAGAAAGAAAATTGGATTTTGACATTACCACGCTCAAAAATAATTTCCATTTGGGTCAGTAATTCTCAAACGGATAGAGGAGAGGAGCAATCTTCTGCTACTCTGTGAATCAAGGCCCTAGATTATGTGTTGGCTTGATAGCCAGTAAAATCGGGAGACTCTTGAATGGCCTAGCTGCAAGTTCTCCACCCCACTCTTCTCCTGTAGATAAGGTTCCCTAGCCAACAACTCTTTTTTGCAAAGGCATCCATCAGGTGCAATTCCTGCTTAACCTTGGGTAGCAGATTTCAATTCCCTGCCAGCCAGTCACATCCTCTCATGGGAACCAGACAGTACCCCACCCGTTTGGTACTACAAAGTCTTCTTCCACAGCCCCTGACTGTTGATTCTGTTTCTGAGTACTACCCATGTGTGGCCCTGCCTGGGGTGCAAAGTCCTCCTCCCCTTAGCTGTGAGTATATGTGACTAGTAAACTGAGGTTCATCTCATCTCTCTGGTATTAGGTGTGTTTGGCCGTCTCATAACACTGGGAGAATCCTGAATGGCCGAACTGCAGGAATCCCTCTAGTCACCAACAAGGCCGAGTAGGAGGCAATTAGAACACCCTCTATCCCTCATGTGGGTAGGACTGCCAGATGACACACTGGGCACTCAGTTCCACTGGAATTTCAGATAAACAATGAAGGATTTTTTTGGATGTAGTTATATCCAAAATATTACATTACTTATACTAAAAAAAATCTTGTTGTCTATATGAAATTCAATTTTTTTTTTTTTTTTTTTGCTAAATTTGGCACCCCTGTACCCAGGAGATATAATGGTAAAGTCTGGGGACATTTTTGGTTGTCATAACTGGGGGGTGAGTGATGCTACTGGCATCTAGTGTGTAGAGGTCTACAATGCATGAGAAATCCCCCAACACAATGATAAACCTCCAAGGAACCGTAGTGCCACTATTGAGAAATCTTAGTATGGAGAGGACTTAAATGCAAAAGAAAAATCTTTAAAATTTTTAGATGTTACTGATAAAAAGATTAATGCAGTACAGAAGAATATACTTATGGCCATATGGGAGGAAATAATGTTCTGAATAAGACAAAACATGTGAAACCTAAAAGGAAAGGAATTATGAATTTAGCTACATTAAAATGAAGAATTCATGTTTATCAGATAACATCAAGAAAGCGTGAAAGGAAAGAGGCCAACTTGGAGAAGATGTTGGCAACACACCGAACTGATAAAACACTTGAATCCAATATCTCAAGATTGTTCATGAGCCAATAAGAAAATAACAAACAACCCAACAGGTGAAAGGTCTGAAAGGTACTTCACAAGAGAATAAACACAAGTGACCCATAAACACATGAAAAGATGCTTCATATCAGAGTAATAAAATGAAAATTACAATCACTCTCCCATGTTAAATTTAGAAAGGAAAAAAGTCTAAAAATACTACAGTGAACAAGGAGAATAACAAAGAGAAATATGAACTGTTATAGAAGGCTCACGGCAGTGTAAATTAATAAAAACATTTTGGAAAGCAATTTATTGTTACCTAGTTATATTTAAAAAGCATATGCCCTTACAACTCTGTTAATTTTCTTTCTGGGTATATACAGGTCGAGTGTCCTTTATCTGAAATGTTTGGGTCCTGAAATGTTTTGGATTTTCAGGTTTTTTGCAGATTTTGGACTATTTGCATATACATAACGAGATATCTTAAGGATGGGACCAAGTCTAAACATGAAAGTCATTTATGTTCACTCTGTATGCTCCCTGAATCTTCACTTGTATGTCACTTCGCAATAGTATTTCATGTCATAGACAAAAAGGTTGAAAAGGGCCCCAAAAAATGAGGTGGAGATACAAATTATGGTTCTATCAGGCTGAAATAGTAGACAACCGTGAACAATAAATGAATTACTTGCATCTACGTGGATGGTTCACTAAAGTAAATCATAGATACATATTTTACAATTTTAATAATATAAATACGTGTTGTGCTTCAGAACTTTAACAATATAAGAGATATACATCTTCACACAAAAATATTAGTACTTCCAGGCTAGAAAAAAAATCACACAGTATGACAATCAGGTCTTCCAACAGGTGAAAGGAGGGAGAGTCGGATGCAGACAGCTTGTGCCCAAATTCTCTAAAAGTGGACTAACCTGAGGGTGACATGGTGTCTTCTCTGTAAATTTCCTCCCAACATCTGGGATGCCAGCTGGCAGCAAAACAGGCCTCAAGTCTGACCTCCCCACTGCGGAGCATCGGCAAGACCCAGCCTCCCTGCATCTCTCGGGACACTTGTCCCTGAAACTGGGTTAACAGCCACTACCAGCCTCCCCAGTGTGCTGTTTCCAGCTTAACTAGTAAATTTAAAATCAAATCAGGGTTTTGTCTACAAAATGTTTTCACCAGGCACTAGACAAAACCATCAGAGATGTGACTGTGTCTACCCTTTTGATTTTTTAAATTCCAAATAACTTTTTTTGCTGTTCTGTTTTTATTACCCAACAGCAGGTGGTCATTTGAAGAAGCTGAACATTCAGATATGTACCGGGATGCAGACAAAAATGACCCTGATCTTGATGAAATCATCATTGTCCTTTGAAGTGTATCATTCCATTCATCCATGGACTTGTACATAGACCTGTGCATTTGAACAAAAAAATCATTCATTTGCATGTGATTTTAAATGGATTTTTAAAACTTGCCATTACTGTGGATTTATCTCTTTGTGCTTAATTCTCCTTTAGCAGCATGGTTCTCATGGCTATACAACAGTCTATTGAATCATTCTCTTATTGTAGGATATTGGTTATTTCTGCTTTTTGTCACTCATATCAACAATGTTGAAAAAAATTTTTACTAAAATCTTTGTGCACACACTGTTATTTCCTTTAGACAGGTTCCTGGAAGAAGAATTTCTTTCACTTATGCATATGTATATACAACTGTTCTCAGGTGACTCCTACTCTTCTTAAATGAGACAATACTGACAAAGCACCCAACACAGTTCCTGGCACATACTAAACACACGATAAGTTATAGAAAATATTCTAGCGTGCACTGAACACTGCGTGCAGCACTTTACATAAATTGTCTTTAATAACCTAAGGGAGACTCAAACTTTACCTGTACGATGATAAAGTTGTATACCTAATCCTGAATTGTACCCCACATCTTTAAAATAAAAAATATAATAATAATAATAACCATGAACAACAGAAGTATAGTCCATTGTAGGATTTGTGAGAGGGAGTGGTGGAAAGTGAGATCTGAAAAGCGGGTTAGAAATGGATTATGTGAGCCGGGCTCGGTGGCTCAGCCTGTAATCCCACGCTTTGGGAGGCTGAGGTGAGTGGATTGCCTGAGTCCACGGGTTCGAGACCCAGCTGAGCAACTTGGCGAGACCTCATCTCTACAATAAATCAAAAAATTAGCCAGGTGTGGTAGCACGCACCTGTATTTCCAGCAAATTGGAAGGCTGAGGCGGAAAAGAAAAAAAAGAAATGGATTATATGGAGTCTTGAATGTCAGACCAAGAAGTTTGCCCCCATCTTGAATAATGGTTAGGAACAAATGAAAGGACAAAGTGCAGTGCCAGGTCTGGAAAGATGCTGTCAAGCAGTGGTCCCCAACCTTTCTTAGCATCAGGGGCTGGTTTCATGGAAGACAATTTTTCCATGGACCGAGGAGATAGTTTCAGGATGACTCAAACACATGACATGTATTGTGCACTTTATTTCTATTATTATTACATTGTAATATAGAATGAAATAATTATACCACTCATTGTAATGCAGAATCAGGGGGAGCCCCGCAACTAGACAGTCCCATGTGGGGGTGACGGGGGACAGCGATACCTGAAGTATGTTCCTTATGTCCAGTCTATTCCGTGATCTCATTTTGGTTGCTGTCCCTGCAGAAAACCCTGCTTCACAAAGATAGGATGTTGGAAACAACAGCAGGTTTTTCAGGGCTGATCTGAGAGGAGGCGGAGCTCAGGAGGCAACTTGAGCAATGGCGAGCAGATGAAGTTTTGCTGGCTCGCCACTGCTCAACCCCTGCTGTGTGGCCCAATTCCTGACGATCCACAGACTGGTACATGGTTAGGGGCCTCTATGGTTAAGAGAAAGGACTGGGGGCAAGCAGTACAGTGAGGAGTCTATCATAATAATGACCCCAGGACTAGATAGCGGCAGGAGACTTGAGAGGGAAGACAGGGCCAAGGTTTTCAGATTATTCTCATAGGACTTAGTGACTGGATCCGGCTGGTGGAAATAGAGTGGATCCATGTGAAGAGGGAGGATGGCCTTGCAGTTCCCAATGGCCTGGAGCCATGGGCCAAATGCTCTGTGTGGGTGTGGTGGGGTTCCACCTCCAGTGCCTGTCAAGGCAGAGTGGGTGAGTCTCTGTAGCCGACGCGCTGGCTACCTCTCTCCCACTGTCTTCCTCAACTAGACGGTTAAATAGGTGGAACTTGGTAACATAAAATCTCACCAAATACTCCTTGGTCCAGCATGCTGATAGACATGACGCCGATTCTGGTGAGAGACCGGGAGATGTGACTTCTTATGCATGACGGATCAAAGCATCCCCTGGAGACTGAGCCAGCAGGCTTTCCAGAACATTCAGTGCACAGCCTGCAACTTGTGAGTCTCTCTCCCACATGTCTACTCTGGGATGGTAACCGTCTTACGTAAACGACAGAAGTCTAGGTGAGAACGAGGAATTTCGTGTCACAATCAATCATGTTAACCCAATTATTGGGACTGTATTTGAAACAAGAGGAAGCACATCTGCTCGCAGGAAAGACTCGGTCCCGCATCTTGCAGAGGTTGAGATGAGAAAATGTCTCTGTGCCCCCTGAGACCCTCCTGCCAGCTGACCATGCCTGTGGGATATTTTGAATATGAATCGACTTTATTTTTCTTTCTGCACTTACTCTTGTGCTTTCCCTTATTCGGGAAAGTCATCAGCTGGATGCTGAATCACTGCCTTGGGGATGATATGTTTCAGAGAAGAAAGAAAAAATAGTCAAATGTCGGACCTTCACAGGGCTGAGTTTTGTAGAGGGCCTCAAAGGAAGGATATTTGGGTGACAGTAGAACCTCTTGGTCAACCCTATGTGGTCAGAGCTTCCTGAACCTCAGAATAGAAAAAGATGCCCCTGGCTTGGAAAGAGAAAAACAAATATTTGGATTGTGACCAAAGGACTTAACACTGCCTCCTAGATTTAACAGCAGAAAGGCAGCCATCCCCTGCAAAAATGGCCAAAAGGAACCACAGAGAGGCTCACCGCAGACCTCCAGTACAGCATGGAAAAAACAGCAACCACAGGAGGCCACCAGGCCTAAGGGAACTTGGGCTCAGAAGCGAAAGATCACACAGCAGTAGCCAGTACAGACTGCTGACGAGGAACCAGCGGCTCTGTCTTCCATCCCCTTCACCATATTTCCACCCACTCTCACCAGCCAGACCCAATCATCCAGCCCCATTAGGATCATGTGGGAATCTTGGGTCCACTCCGGTCTTCCCACCCTAAGATTCCTTGACCCCACATAAGTGCTTGGTGGAAACGACAACATAGGCCAAAGTTAGGTCTTCTTCCAATAAGTCAGACTGGAAGCTTAGAGTCAGAAGCACAATTGCATTATGGAAAAGAAAGTGCTGTTTCTTACCCATCTGGGATTTTGGACTGAGATCTCTATCTACTGCTCACTCTTCCTACGGAGAACAGGATGCTAGGTGTGTTGCAGAAGACAAAGGACCAAAGCAAGTAACGATGGCCACAGCTTGAGCGGGGGTGAGGAGGAAAGCGGCTGACACATTCATCTTCCACGCTGCTGTGCTGGCACATTCTACACGAGGCTGAAACTGCCACCTCAGATTAGCCGTGTAGTCGCTCTAAATGGCACTTAAACTGCTACAGAGGAAACTAAATTTAGTTCCTCCCCATAAACACAGTTGTCTGGTTGATGGGAGCAAGAACAAGCATGGGAACATGTTTTCAGAAATGCTTGAATAGTATATATCAAGGCAGTAACGCAGAAGCTCTTAAAAAACAGGACTTTAGCCAGGCTCGGGGGCTCAGCCTGTCATCCCGTGCCTTTGGGAGGCTGAGGTGAGTGGATTGCCTGAGCCCGCGGGTTCGAGACCTGCCTGGGCAGCGAGACCTCATCTCTACAATAAATCAAAAAATCAGCCGGGCGTGGAAGCGCGCGCCTGCAATTCCGACTACTTGGAAGGCCGAGGCGGAAGGATTGCTGGAGCCCAGCAGGTCGAGGCTGTGGCGACCGGGAGCGGCCACTGCACTCCACTCTGGGCGGCAGAGTGAGACTCCAACTCAAAAAAAAAGAAAAAGACAGGGCTTTGCAGGGGGCAGGTTTTTACACAAAATTTCAGAGGTAAAAAACCAACAACAACAACTATAGGATAACCTGATCATAGGAAGGGGGGGGATCATTTTAATTTGCTATTTCTGCCGAAAAGTGATAAAAGCAGGAAAGTAACCAGGAAAAAATGGTGAAGACATTCTTCGGGTTGGACTTCAACTTTTATCTGCCTCTAGGGATACAAAGATGAATCACGCAGCTTCTACTCTCAAAAGGCTCAGCGTCCTGGTGGGGAAGAGGGGAGAGTGAATTCCAGTTTGGTGCTTTGATGGGTATGCTCAGAGGCGACAGCAGCATAGCCCACAGGGTAACAGAGTTGCCCAGAGGCTCAGGGAAGCTGTGCCGACAAAGGGGCATTTGAGCTGGTTTGGGAAGGCTAAGAAGTAGCTGGGTTTGCCTGCTTGGGGAAGGGAGAAAGGAATTCTATGTTGGAAGGAAGAAGATGTGGAGACATGAAAGAGTATGGGAGTCCAAGGAAGAGAGAGAATCCTGGTGTGATGGGTGCACAGAGTATGGGGAAGCAAGTGGCAGGAGGTGGAAGTGAGAGGAGCTCCCACCTTGAAGGGCAAAGGAGCTTGGTTGGCTTCATCCTGCAGGGGTCATTCTGGGAACTCTGCTAAGCTTTTGATGCACAGCTGGGCTCCAAATCTGATGCCTCACCAGGGGCTGCCTTAAAGGCTACAGAAAGGCATTTTAAAGTCTCAACAGTACAAAGAGAAAACTGTAGACTCTAAATGTATAATAATGACATTGAAAATAAATTTTTATTCTCTTCTACTGAATAACAACTAAAGACATGTTCAACTAATTATTTCACTCATCCATTTAACAAATATCTGTGAGTCATTATGTGACATACAATAGTGATTCAACAGAGGACCAGAGAGACACGGCCCCTGCCCTCACTGAGGAGTCTCTCATAGAGTCAAGCAAGACACAAATCCCCGACACAAAGCAAGTCATTGTACACTAGACTGTCAGGTTGTGATAAGTGCTAGGGAAAAGGATGATTCCATCTGTGGGGCTGGAAGGGGAGAGGACGTGTGAAGGGCTTCAGAAACCACCAGACCTCTGGTTTCAGCTCTGCAAAGAGCTTGGAAATCATTGCTCTCATTTTTAGGTGAAAAGGTTGAGCAGTCTGATCTTTGAAGATACTCTTTGACCCATCAGAGAATGGAAATCGTAAAGCAACCAGTTTCCCTGAAATCACAGGTGATTTCGGAGACAGACACAACCAAGATCTACTCACCTGGAACAGAAGCCTCTGGAACCATGGATCAGTAGGAGCGCTTTCATGGTATTCCAATGAATCGCTAGGAAATCAGTGCTATGGGCTGAATTTTGCTCTCCAAATCCATATGCTGACATTCTAACCCCCAGTGCCTCAGAATGGGATTGTCTTTGGAGATGGTGTCTTTAAAGAGGCAATTACAGTCAAATGAATCATTAGAATGGGCCCTAATCCAATATGACTGGTGTCCTTAGAAGAAGAGGGAATTAGGACTACACAAGTACAGAGGGCAGACCATACAAGGACACAGCTAGCTGGTGACTATCTAAAGCCACAGAGCGAAGTCTCTGCTGAAACCCACACTAATGACATCTTTATCTTGTACTTCTTGTTTTCAGAATCATGAAAGAAGAAACGCTGTGTTTAAGCCAGCTCGTCTGCGGATTGCAGCTTGAATGGGAGTCAGACACTCTTGGGGACCACAGTCTTAGCAGAACCACATACTCTCTTAAGTTTTACCTGCAGTAACCCTACCAGGTTCTCATGTCGACTAGCTGAGAAAAATATCCTGGTGACTCTGGCAGGCAGAGAGGACAAGCAGTCCCAGAGCTTTCACCATAAAAAGGCATACTTTCCAGGAAAAAATGCTTTCGGCAGAGACTTATCCTAGTTTTCCAAAAGGCACTCTCCCCAGTCTAGCCTCCCACTAGATTTATCTCGTGTAAGGAGAGAGGGGAGAAGCTGTACCACTGAGTAAGCACGTGTGAAAAGACCTACTAATAGACTGAGACTTAATTATGACTGTAGAAACTTCTCCGTCCTACCACCATCACACCAAAAGGACTCCAGAAAAAGCTGCAAGGCACAGACCCTCTCTGAGCGAGAGTACTCAGAGAAAAACAAAGACAATAAGGAAAACAAAACAAGGACACTAAAGGAATTTGAAGTCTCTGGCACCTGTAACCACAGAAAACATTAAACACAGGACAGCCTATTACCAGATGAACATAAATTCCCACGCCAAAAGCCTGTTTATCTCCATTCCTATCAGTCACCCAACATGACTGAATTTCAAAAACAACAACAACAACAACAAAAGGCAATGCAAAAGGTAAGAAAAAAATTCTGAAGAAATAAAATAAGCATCAGAACTAGACTCAGGATGAGATTCAGAAGTTGGATTATCAGACATAATTTAAAATAAACACAACGAATACATGAAAAGCTCTAATGGAGACACTAGACAATATGGAATAATAGATGTATGATGTTAGCCCAGAGATGGATTCTTTAAGAAGGAATCAAAAAGAAAGGTTAGAAATCAAAAGCACTCTGACAAAAAATAAAGAATACCTTTGAAGGATTCATCAACAGATGACACAGCCAAGGAAAGAGTTAGTAAGTCTTAAGATAAGTCAAGAGAAATTTCCCAAACTGAAATGCAAATGGAAAAAAAAAGAATGAAAAATAAGCATAAGAAGACATCCAAGAAATGTGGAACAATTTCAGATGTGGTAACATATGCATGGCTGGAACACCAAAAGAAGAAGAAAGAAGAGAGTAGAATAATTATTTGAAAGGATAATGGCTAAGAATTTTTTTTAACTTAATGATACCAAACTACAGATCAAGGAAGCTCAGAGCACACTAAAAACTAGGCATATCATATTTATGCTGCAGAAAACCCGCGACAAAGAGAAAATATTAAAAGAAACCAGAGAGAGAGTAAACACCATATATACTGATGTAATAATATTGTAATAATATAACATTGAATGCAGATAATTCTTCAGAAAATATCCAAGCAAGAAGAAAGTGAAGTAAAGTATTTAAAGGGTTGAAAGTTAAAAGAACCCACCAACCTAGAAATCTATAGACAGCAAAAGCATCCTTTAGAGAGTAAAGTAAGTGTAAGCTTTTTTAGACAAACAACAATAGTGGGCAACCAGCAGCAGCAGATGTGCTCTGCAAAGACTCTGGATAAGAATTCTTTGGGGAGAAGAAAAGTGATATAGGCCAGAAACTTAGAACAACACCATGGAAGGTGGACGGTGGAGAAGGAAATAAATAAAGATAATATGAAATCGTTTTAAATGTGTCTTATTCTTAGTTGATCCAAAAGATACATTTTAAAATATGGTAATGATATATTAGATGATTATATCATAGGCATGAGTGAAATAAATGACAGAAATGTCAGAAGAGATAAAAGGGAGGAATTGGAAATACTGTGATAAGGTGCCTGCATTACCCATGAAGCAGGATAGTGTTGCCTAAATGTAAACTTAGACTAATAATCAGTTGTATTGGGGGTTCTAGGGCAACCACTAACAAAATGTTTAAGAGAGTCTAACTGGTATAATAAGAGACAACATAAAAAGTATTATATAAATGACAAATTAATTTCAGAGATGGCAGAAAAAGAAATAACAAACAAATGCAACGAATAGAAGCAGTTACAGTCATGGTATATATTAACTGAGTATATCATGTATCATTTTTAGTGTGAATGAACTAAAAACATTAATTAAATGACAGAGATTGTCAGAGTAGATAAAAAAATTACCCAACTATGTTCCCTATAAAAACTTCATTTTAAATATAAACACTCATAAAAGTTAAAAAGAAATATATGATGCTAACACTAATCAGAAGAAAGCTGAAATTGTTATATTAATTTTAGACAAATAAAACAGCAAGCAAGGAAAAATATTCAGAATAAAGAGGGAAATTACAGAATGATAAAGGAGTTAGTTCTCCAAAAAGACATAATAATCTTAAATGTGCATACACATAACAAGAGAGCATCGAAATACATGACACAAGAGCTGAAAGAACCAAAAAAGAAATATGAAATATACCAATTGAATATTCTATTTGGAGACTCCAACTGCTCTCTGTCAGCGAAGGGGTTCTCTCTCACCATTCCTATTCAATATAAAGTTGAAAGTTCTACTTAGTGCAATAAGAAAAGAAAGAAAAATCACAGCTATACAGATTGGGAAAGTAAAACTAAAACCATCTTTATTTGTAGGTGACATTAATGGTTATGCTGAAAACCACAGTGAATCAATAAAAAGTCTCTTGGAGCTAGTAAAAGATTTAAGCAATTTCATGAGATACAAAGTTAACTTGCAAAAGTCAGTTGCTTTCCTCTATATCAGCAATAAACAAAAGGAAAATGAAATTTTAAAAATGCCATTTACAATAGTACCAAAAAAGAAGAGCTAGTTATAAATCTAATAAGACATGTACAGCATCTATAGGTAGAAAGTTACAAAATTCTGATGGATGAAATCAAAGAATATCTAAGTACTTTGAGAGATATTCCATATTTATGAATTAGAAGACTCAATATTGTTATGATAGCAATTATTCCCAGATTAATCTATATATTCACTCAATCCCAATCAGCAATTTATTTTATAGATATTGACAAACTGATTCTAAAGTCTGTTTATAAAGGCAAACAACAGAATAGTCAACCCAATACTGAAGAAGGAAGACCAAGTCAGAGGACACACACCACCCGATTTCAAAACTTACTATAAACTTCAGTAATAAGGACAGCGTGGTTTTGGCAAAATAATTGACATATGAATGAAAAATGGAGAGTCCAATGATAGACCTGAACAAACACTGTCAACTGATCTTTGACAAAGAAGCAAAGGCAATTTAATGGAGAAGGGATAGTCTGCCCCACAAAGGGTACAACCGGATGCTGATATGCAAAAAAAAATTGAACCTAGACACAGAACTTATACCTTTCAAAAAAATAACTCAAAATAACCACTCCTATTCAACATAGTACTGGAAGTCTTAGCCAGCCAGAGCCATAGGGCAAGAGAAAGAAAGAAAAGGTATCCAGATAGAAAAGGAGGAGGGTACACTTCTCTCTTTGCAGATGATATGACTATCTATATCCACAAAAACCTATAGATTCCACCAAAAGACTCCTGGTACTCAAAAAGACTTCAGTAAAGTCTAAGGATACAAAATCAACACCCCAAAATCAATGGCATCTCCATACTCCAGCAACGTTCAAACTGAGAACCAAATCAAAAACCCAATCCCATTTTAAAAAGTCACACAAAACAAACCCCACAAAATACCTCAAAATACATCCAACCTATAAGGTGAAAGATCTATTTATTTATTTGTTTATTTATTTATTATTTTAAAGATGTGTACAATTCAGGATTAGGTATACAAGTGTTCATCATACAGGTAGTTGGATGCCTCTCTTTGGTCCTAGCTTTGCCTGGTTTGAGATCGGTTACCCTTATTGATGCTGTGCCCCTCCCTCCTGAAAGATCTTTACAATGAGAACTACAAAATGCCACTGGAAAAAAACTAAAGATGACACAAACAAATGGCAAAACATTCCATACTCATGGATTGAAATAATATTGTAAAAACATCCCTACTGCCTAAAGCAATCTACAGATTCAACGCAACCCCTATCAAATTACCAGCATCATTTTTCACAGATCTAGAAAAATATCCTTAAATTCATCCAGAAGAAAAAACAGCCTGAATAGCCAAAGCAACGCTAAGCAAAAAGAACAAAGCCAGAAGCATCACATTGTCGGACATCAAACTTTACCACAAACCTACATAACCAAAACAGCATGGTGCTGGTACCAAAATAGACACAAAGTCGGTCTCCTACATACGAATCTTCAAATTGCTAACTTTTAAAGGTGCAAATTGGTGTTCACATGTCCAATCATGTAAGTTAGTTCATGTGCCTTGCATACTTTTCAAGGTACCATACTGTAAGATGGGAAATTTTTTTAATTTTGGGGTTTGTTTTTCAAAATATTTGTGTGAAAAGTATTATAAACCCATTCTAGTACAGTACTATGTAGTTGATTGTGTTAGTTGGGTACCTAGACTAACTTTGTGGAACTGGGACTCACAGCAGGAGTTGAGTGGCCGGTGGGCGGTATTAGATTCTCAGAAGAGCGTAAACCCTATTGTCAACTGCACATGCAAGGGATCTGGGTTGTGTGCTCCTTATGAGAATTTAATGCCGGATGACTTCCACACCACTGCCGTCTGTAGTAAACTTGTCTTCCACCAGACTGGTCCCTGATGCCAACAAAGGTTGGGGACCACTGTGCTAAACACAGCAGGTGTGTGGCTTGTGCTTCCAAACTGTCTCAGAACTGAAGTGGACAGAGAAACACGATGAAGGAAGGCCACCTGGCTTCTGGGATTTCACTGGGGCTGAAGGGAATGGGTCGCCACCCTAGCCAGCCCTAAAGAGCATGAAATCGAAGAAAATAATTCTGAAGCCTTAACATCTAATGGAATTTGCCCTGCTAGGTTTCCAGCATGCTTTGGACCTGGAATCGCTTTTGTTCTTCCGGTTTCTTTCTTTGGGAATGGGATTATCTATCCTCTGCCTTTTCCACCTCGTATTTTAAAAGTAGACAACATGCTGTCTCTTTTTACAAGTCCACAGATGGAAAAGAATTTTGTTGCAAGATGAATCATACTCTGAGTCACACCCATATTTGATTAGGATGATGTAGATGGTGAAATGTAGGGCTTTCAACAAACACCTGAAGAAATGCTCAACCTCACTAATCATCAGGGAGATGCAAATCAAAACCACACTGAGATACCACCTCACTCCAGTCAGAATGGCAATTATCAACAACTCAAAAAATAACAGCTGCTGGAGAGGGTGTGGCGAAAAGGGGACACTTCTACACTGTTGGTGGGAGTGTAAACTAGTGCAACCTCTGTGGAAAGCAGTGTGGCGATTCCTAAAAGCTCTAAAAATCAACCTTCCATATGATCCCGCAGTCCCCCTACTGGGAATATACCCTGAAGACCTCAAATCACTCTATAAAAAAGATACTTGCACATGTATGTTTATCGCAGCATTGTTCACAATAGCAAGAACCTGGAAGCAACCATGCTGCCCATCAAAAGAGGACTGGATTAAAAAAATGTGGTACATATACACGATGGAATACTATGCAGCCATAAAAGAGAACTAAATCATGAATTTCGCTGCAACCTGGATGGAACTAGAGTCTAT
>NW_007247181.1:33139-68719 GCF_000164805.1 Carlito syrichta | reverse complement strand
TGATTGACGGTACTGGGAAACTATGGGGGGGAGGGGGATGGGATTAACAGTCGCAAATATCTGTCTGGGGATGGGAAAACACCTCTTATCAACAGGGTGCCTGAATGAAAAGTAATTGTACACCTAACCCTTAACTGTACCCCACAAAATCATAATAAAAAATATGGAATAATAAAAAAAAAAGAAATGTAGGGCTTTGACTTGAAGATGTTTAGATAAGATTTGGAACTTAGAGTTGATGCTGGACAGATGAAGGGTATGGGGGACATTGGAGTGGGCAGATGTGGTTTGCATGTGAGAAGGACATGGATTTGGGGGGCTAGAAGAAAGACTGTTATGGATTGAGTTATGTTCCCACCCCCCAAAAAATATGTTGGTGTCTTATACCTCCACTATCTCAGAACGTGATCTTACTTGAAGATAGAAGCTTTACCCAAAAAATCAAGTTAAAATTAGGTTATTGGACTATGCCATAGTCTAATAACTGGTATTCTTATAAAGTAGAAGTATAAATATAGAGAGACATGGGGTGGGGGGAGGGAGAGCCAGAGAGAGAGACAGCCATGTGAACATAAAGGCAGAGATCAAAGTACCTACAAGCTCAGAAATGCCAACGATTGCTGGCAAACCACCAGAAACCCAGAGAGAAGTATGGAGCAGGTTCTCCCTCGTGTCCTCAGAAGGAACTGACCCAGATGACCTTGATCTAGAACTTCAGAACTATGATAAAATTAATTTTTGTTATTTAAATCATCCAGTCTGGGGCACTTTTTAATGGAGCCCTAGCAAGCTGATACCTGTGTCAAGTATTGTGATAGGAGTTTTGAGATATCTTGCTGAAACCTCACGCCATTGCACAAGGCAGGTGCATTAGCCCTTTACCATTGTGGGGAAGTTGAATCTCAGAGAGGATGAGGACACACACCCTTTATTTTTCAATGTTATTTCTTTTACTTCATTTTTTAGGTTGGAAGATATACTTTATTTAGAAACTAAATTAGGGAGTGAGGAGATTCACCTTCCCAAGATAGGGAGGGAGTCAAAGCTAGGATACATGGTGGTCATAGCTCAGAGCCATGTGGACACACCAGAGTTTAACAAAGCAGTGGCCGACACACACCCTTTAGACACACACCCTGTGAGTGGCAGAGCTGGGATTTGAAACCAGACATGCCTGACTCCTAAACCAAAAATATTCTCTACTAACTTCATAAGGACACATAACACTATACTCTTTTAATAGGATTGTGCTCTTTGGAGTATGATTATTCTGTATTCATACTAAACTTTGAAGCTCTCCAAATGTTCCGACCACAAGGCTGGTGTGTTTGCTGGGACTCATGCTCGTTGGCAGGTCTAGAGGTCTAGACTTCTGGGTTTTGTGTATATGCAGATCTGCAAGTATTCCAACAGCTCTGCCACACACAACTCAGTCAATGCCTGAGGGCAAAGGAGGGACCCCGAAGATATAAAATCCAGAAGTAAGTGCATAATAGAAAAAGACCCAGCTTCTAAGCAGCTCAGTCCTAGATGGGAGTGAAGAGATCTTCCCCATAAGCACAAGTAAATTCTTTCTGGAAGAAGAAAATACCCAAAGCCTCAAATTATCTGACAATTTTTATTTAAGATATTTGACATTTTATTAAAACTTAGCAAGCATTTCACAAGAAAAGGGAACAAGCAGCCAGAAAGCAAATTTTAAAAAACCCCAGAAAACAGAAAGAAACCCACGGCAGATTCATATATTGGGATGATCAGACATAGACATTAAAGTTACTATGATTGATATTTTTAAAAAATATATGACAGGTTGCCAATTTTTACCAGACTCCTGAAATCTAAGCAATATGGGAAGTCTAGAAGTGAAAAATATTATACTGAAATTGATAACCCAATGGATTTATTGTCAGGAGACTAGATGCAGCTGAGGAGAGGATTATGATTAAGAATGTGGTCAATAAAAAATATCCAGAATGAAGTAAAAAGAACAGAGGAGACATGAGAGTAGTTAAAGAACTAAATACATGTCACTGAAGGACGAGGAGGAAGGGAGAGAGAGAATGAAGCCAAAGTAGCATTGAAAAGATAACAACCAAGAATATTCCAAAACTACAGGTTCAAGAAGTGCTCCAAGTTAAAAAAAAAAAAAAAAAGACTGCTGGGCAATCATACTCAGACTAATGAAAATCAAAGGCAGAAAGACTCTTCTAAGTACAGAGACAGAGAATAAAAAGAACACTGTCTTCAAAGTAGCAACAATAAGACTAATATCTGAATAAGAAAAAAAAATCTATTTGATGTCCCCTTTGTGACCTTCTCTGACTCTATTCCCTTTTGTCCTTTGGAGAAAACCACTATCCTGAAATTCTTGGATATTCTGTCCATCCATGTGGCTCTACCTGACTACACAGGTATCTACAAACAATATAAAATAAAGTGTTTTGCCTGTTTATAAAATTTAAATATGTGGATAATTTTTCAGTAGACATCTTGTAGTTTTCTTTCCCACATAGGGTTATTCATTATAGTTATGTTTAATTTTTTTATTTTGTAAAAATTGTATTATTTTATAAGTGGTACATTGTTTCATTCCGCTACTGATGGACATTAGATTGTTTTGAATCTCTTGCTATTGCATATTTGATACCACCGGCCTCTTTCTGCATATATGTAGGATTTCTTTAATACAAAGTGAGGCACATATATTCCGAGGAGATTGGTAAGATGTGGGTACAGTAAGAAAATGGTAGAAATTCTATTTGTATTTCTTACTTGTTTTTTTTTTTTTTGAGTTGGAGTCTCACTCTGTCACCCAGACTGGAGTGCAGTGGCCGCTCCCAGCCACCGCAGCCTCGACCTGCTGGGCTCCGGCGATCCTTCCGCCTCAGCCTTCCAAGTAGCCGGAACTATAGGCGTGAGCTACCACGCCCGGCTCATTGTTTGATTTATTGTAGAGATGAGGTCTCGCTGCCCAGGCGGGTCTCAAACCCGCCGGCTCAGGCAATCTGCTCACCTCAGCCTCCCAAAGGCGCGGGATTACAGGCTGAGCCACCGAGCCCGGCTTCTATTTGTATTTCTTAAAGGCATTCTTTAAATCCTTCTACTTTTATATGTCTTTAATAAATGTTACAGTATGAGAATAGTGATATATATGCAAGTAGTTCCTAAATAAAAACACTTATACTAAGAGCGCATGCCAAGTATTTTTAACTGATGGACATGACCAAAAAACCTGGAAACTAATGCTCCAAAGAATATGGCTAGAGGTGAAATTTCTGAGAATTTGCACCTTCAGTTTTATAAGACACAGTAGTCGTCCTTTATCTACTGCTTTGTTTTCCATGGTTTCAGTTACCTGTGGCCAATCATGGTCTGGAAGTAGGTGAGTGTGATACAATATGATATTTTGAGAGAGGGAAAGGGAGCAGGAGAGAGACAGAGAGGAACCACATTCAACTTTATTACAGTACATTGTTATAATTGCTCTATTTTATGATTAGTTACTGTCTTATTGTGCCTAATTTATAAGTTAAATTTTATCTAAGATATATATGTATAGGAAAAAAAATCACATATGCAGGATTTGTTATTATCTGCAGTTTGAGGTATCCACTGGGGGTCTCGGAATGTATCCTCCAAGGATAAGGGATGATTACTGTATTACCAAGTTGCCCTCCCTGGTGGTTGGCTAACCTGTCCTCTCACCAGCAATGCATGTGAAGATGATCTTACTGGTAATCACGTGATCTTCCTGGTAATCACGTGAATCTTCCCGGTAATCACGTGAATGGTATTCCACGTTGTCTAAGGATGTAAGGGCTTAACTCTCAAGTGAATCACTACCGCTCCAAAATAACACACTATGAGGTTTTGTTGTTGACATACTACCAACCCAAAGTTCTTTATAACATTTTAACCGTCATGCATAGTATCTGAACCCAATGGCACGATCAAATTCTGAGATGAATTCATATCATCATTATCTTTAAATGCATTTAAATTCTCAAAGACTGCCTTTCCAGTCATGATCCTCAAACCTATCGCCAATAGCTCTAAGTGCGCTTATCATTTTTTTCTAAAAACTGAAATATCACTGCACAAAGGAGCAGCTGTCATATCAAAATATTTCAGTGATGTGATAATTTGTATTTAAAATTCCCTAGGATCCAGTGAAAAAGTCACAAAAATCTAAAGTCAGATGAAGAAAAGGAAGCAAGAGATTTAAGAGCCCCATGAGTCACGACTCCAAAGTGCCACCAGGACACCTGCCGAGGGTTCATACGGAAGGGCGTGTAAAGTATGCAAAGTCCCCAGTCTTTGAGTGGCAGAGAAAACGCGGTGCGTGGACAACCGTGAGCTAACCGAGCACTTGGGTACTCTTAAAAATACCCAAAATACTTGGATATTTCAGGCATTCATTTGAATTCCGACCACATTATGCAATGGATGTTTATGTAACTAATGTTAATTGACCACCTACTATGCACCGGGAAACATGCTAGGTGGGTGTGTGAGTGACAACTCTGTCCTTACAGCTGACGTTTATTAAGCATTTCCTCTATGCCAGGATCTTTCTTAAGTGCATTTCTTGCACCTCTGTGATCTCTGCGAAATTTCTACTACAATCATCCTCATTTACTGAATGCAAGATCTGAAGGCAAGGCCAGTGCGGGTAACCGTTCAAGGTCACACAGCTAACATGCGTTGAGTTTGGGACAAGAACCAAACCAAGCTGGCTGGCTTCCAGAGCTCTCCAACCACAAGGCCCTACCGTTTGCCTAGGAAGATGGGTACAACATGGCTTCTACCATAGCAGAACTTGCAGTCTAGTTAGAAACAGACACATAAATCCATGTGATAAACATTACAGATGAATGAGGTGACTGGAGGGGCTGGGGAGAGACAGACAGGGCATTTGACTTGAGTCTTGAAATGAGTAGGAGTTCAACCGACAGACAAGGGAGAATATTCCAGGCAGAGGACACAGCATCTTAAAGCCTTCTGGGTGAAAGAGTGCATGCATTTGAGGGAAAGGCTGTATCCATGTGAATAAAAAAAAATAATAATAAGAGAGGTCAAGTAGAAAATCAGTTAAAAAAAAGTCACTCTAGAAAAGTTGGCAGAGCCAGTTTATGGAGGGCTTTGAAGTTAAAGAACTCCAACTTCTCACCTTCGGCCATGGAGAGCTATGAATCATTACTACTTGAATGTCCTTGGAGATTTTGCCAGAATTCCTGTCCTGCTCTCCGGGAGGACATTGAAGAATGCCTTCTGCACATAGAGGTGGCCCAGTCCCAGGCTGATGATAAGATGGGAAGTCCCAGAAATATTTTAGCCTTAGAGGAATAGAGGTGCAGCCTCCCTTCTTTCCCACTGCTGAAGACCTGGAGTGCCTTCATAAGGGACTACCGGTGGCAAAGGAAGGGCCAGGAGCGCAGGGTTGGTGTAGGGTCTGAATCCCTCAGTCCCTTGGGCAGAAGCAACAGAGAGGAACCAGCCTGACGCTCCCCCAAAAGTTGCAGGGCTAATTTTAGGGACATCAAACTTGGGACAAGTCCTTTCATCGACCTCACGTGTAAGATCCCATGAGCATGCCGCCCCTTGAAACTATTTCAGGCCTGAAAGAGAATTCTTTTGGGGAAGAGGAAATTTTTAGATTTCTCATAAGCAGCGAACTTTTATAAGGAGACAAGAGGAGCTAAAATTAAACTGCCTCAATTATTGGGCTTCTAGACCAACTTACGAATCTCACAGAGGACGTTTGTGCAAATGACAAACAGTCACCGCCAAGAGTCTGCAAATCTCTGCAGGCAGCATCCCCCGGACACATCATACAGGATTCCAGCTCCAGGACTCAGCGGCGGCCCAGGCAGGTAGGCCTCTCGTGAGGTGTCTAATGAAAATTAATTGGAAAGCAGTCCTCTCTGTGCCTCCCCTTAGGTGATACCGTTTTCACCACAGTGAATACCCAGCTTTGCCTCTCTGTGGGGATGCCGGCCTCACTTTTTCCTCATTACCTTGCAGTTTCTTTCTGCGCAGGTATTATAAGACACGTGAGCAAAACAATCGAGAGGGAACCCCCCTTGCACGAGATATAGGAAAGGGCTCAACCCAGGCCTGGTTGCGTTATCTCCCAGTTGGAAACAACCTCCAAGTCCATCAACAGGCTAAAGGAATACACAACTGATATTAAAATGAAGGGTGCAATAGCATCAATAAGGGTATCTGATCTCAAACCAGGTGACGTGGAGACCAAAGGGAGGCCCAGACTTTACCTGTGTAATGACCACTTGCATACCTAAGTATGAATTGTACCCCACATCTTTAAAAGAAAAAATTAAAACAAAAATAAAATAAAATGAAAGGTGCAGAGGTGCATGGATGCATCTCGGAACTGTAGCGTTGAATGGTAGTAAAGCAAATACCGAAACGATTCCCAGAGTTTGTACTGTTTATGTAATACTCTGTCTTAGCTATGAGTTTCTACCAAAGGAGCAAAAGTACAAAACATACCCAGGAAGGACACATGCTCCCTCCAGTTTAGAAGTCATCTCTGGGAGGAAGGGTAAAAAGCGACAGGGAACTATGGGACGTCAATTCTATCTGCAGTGTTTTATTTGAAAAAAGGAATTATGACGAGATCTGAAAGGAATGGGCTGATCTAAGATTTGACCATGTTTTTGCTATTGTGAATAGTGCTGCAAAAACATGAATGTACAGTTATTTTTTTTTGTAAAATGATTTGAGTTCCTCTGGGTTACTCCCAGTAGGGAGATTGCTGGGTCATATGGAAGGTCAAGGTCTAGTGTTGGAGACCACTGCCCTGCTTGAACTCTGCTGAAAACATTCTTGGCGTGTGTGCAAAGTCACAGTCAGCCAAGAATGCCTATAATGGCAAAGCAAAACAGGCATGTATGCGGGGGCAAGTTCTAAAGTGCACTGCCTGTTGTGTTAGGATAGATAAGAAGTTATACATTGCCTTGCAAGCAGCTTCACTATATCCTGTAAACAGTCATGCTTTATCACAGAAGCTTTCTAAGATCATAACAGGGGAGTTTCTTTGCACTGTTCATACTTTGGCCTTGGAGGCTTACTTAGCCACATCATTTTGTACTAATAAAAGTCTGATGGGTAAGAGATTTGGGCCTTTGTTTCGTGACACAAAGTACCTTCCAGTCCCCTACTTTCTAACCTAAAAAGTGTCTTGTAGCCGGGCTCAGTGGAACAGCCTGTATTCCCGCGCCTTTGGGAGGCTGAGGTGAGTGGATTGCCTGAGCCTGTGGGTTCGAGACCCGCCTGGGCAGCGAGACCTCATCTCTACAACAAATCAAAAAATCAGCCAGGCGTGGTAGCGCATGCCTGTAACTCCGGCTACTCGGAAGGCTGAGGCGGAAGGCTCGCCGGAGCCCAGCAGGTCGAGGCTGCGGTGGCCGGGAGCGGCCACTGCACTCCAGTCTGGGCGACAGAGTGAGACTCCAACTCAAAAAAAAAAAAAAGTATCTTGTGAATTGTGTTATACCGCACCTCTTTCAGGATCCTTTACAACCCTGCCGTGCTGGACGCAGCAGAATAGATCTTTTAGAAATCGCTACACTGTTTTCCAAAGAGGTTGCACTGGTTTGCATTCCCACCAGCAATGCAGAAGCGTTCCTTTTTCCCTGCATCTGGATCAGCATCTGTTGCTGTTTGTTTTATTAATGATGGCCATTCTTACTGGGGTTAGGTGGTATCTCAGTGTGGTTTTGACTTGCATTTCTCTGATGATTAGTGAGGCTGAGCATTTTTTCATGTGTCTGTTGGCTGCCTGTATATCTTCTTTTGAGAAGTGTCTATGCATGTCTTTTGCCCATTTTTTAATGAGGCAGTTGTTGTTGTTGTTTTTCTTTTGGCACATTCGAGTTCCTTGTAGATCCTGGATGTTAGGCCTTTGTCAGATATACAGTTGCCAAATATTTTTTCCCATTCTGTGAACTGTCTCTCTGGTCTCTTGATGGTTTCTTTTGCTTTGCAGAAGGTTTTCAGTTTGATGAGGTCCCACTTGTCTATCTTATCTCTTATGGCATGGGCATTTGTTTCCCAGAATCTCCTAGCAGACCCATTGGCAGAACTGGATCACATGATCACCTCTTCTTCAGGGGACTGGGGAACCAAGTATTTGACAGCTGGACCACGGGCTCTATAAGAAGGTAGAAAGAGAGAGCAATGGATTTATGGTAGAAACTAAGAAAGTGAGCCACACATGGAAGAGGATAAGCTGGTAAAGGGCTGAGACCTAAGAAGCAGGACCTAATGGCAGGAGTGTGAGGGGGCATCATACCCACTGAAACCCAGAGGAAAATATGGGCTAATAGTCCTATGTGGTTAGAGCAGAAGAAACAGTGGTCAGTTTCACAGACCAATGCCTTACAAAATATGAGAAGGGTTAGCAACTGCTAAAGTTTGAGTGTGTCTCCCCCAAAATTCTTATGCTGAAATTTCAGTCCCTGGGGTAATGGTATTAAGGGTGGGGCCTCTGGGGGTGATTCTGTTATGAGAGTTGAGCTCTTGTGAACAGGATTATACCCTTGTACAAGAGGCCTGAGAGGGACCCCTTGGTCCTCCACTGTGTGAGGACAGATGGAGAGGGAAGTTGCCCTCTGTGAACCACAAAGCAGGTGCTTGGTCCTCGTCAGACACCAGATTTGCTGATGCCGCAGTCTTGGACTTCTCAGCCTCCAAACTGTGAGAAATAAATTTATTGTGTTTATAAGCCTCTCAACCTAGAGTATTTTATTATAGCAGCTTGAGCAGGCTAAGACAATTATTGGGGTAGAAAATACCAAGTGAAATCATTGGCAGGAAAAAAAAAAACTACTCTCTCTCTCTCCATATCATTTTTTTCCTTTTTTCTTTTGATTTTTTATTTTAAAGATATGGGGTACAATTCACGGTTAGGTATACAAATGTTCATTATGCAGGTACCCTCGTAGATGAGGCGTACCCCCCTCCCTTTGCCAGGCAGATTCCCACTACTACCAATCCCACTTCCCTGTTCCCTTCCCAGCAGTTTCCTGCTACTGCTAATCCTTTTCATATAGTATTATGATAATTGTTCAAGGTCCACTGGTGAGTGAGAACATGTGATACTCAGTTCTTTGTTTCTGTGAAAGATCACTCAGTATTATGGACTCTAAGTCCATCCAGGTTGCTGTGAAGTTCATGGCTTTGCTCTTCGTTATGGTTGTGCAATATTCCATCATGTATATGTGCCACATTTTTTTTTTATCCAGTCCTCTTTTGATGGGCAGCATGGTTGGTTCCATGTTCTTGCTACTGTGAACAATGCTGCAATGAACATATGTGTGCAGGGATCTTTTTTATAGAGTGATTTGAGTTACCATCCCCCATCCCTGAACAACAGAATTAGAGAAAAGGGGGGGAAAAGGAGGGAGGAAAATCTACACAAATGAAGAAAAATCACAAGAAGAATATGGGTCTCATACAGACCCCTGGGAAGTCAGACACAGAGAATACAGACTTCAGAACACAAACAGTGAAGAACCCCTGGAATGATTGGTCTCAAACCACAAACCCAGATATCAAGACATTGACAGAGAGAATAAACAGAATCGAGGAGAGACAAGAGGAAAGATTGAAGGAGTTGATAACTGAGATAACAGCAATAAAGAATACAGCGAATGAAATAAATAACAAACTGATTAGCATGGAAAGCAGAATTAGCCAAGCAGAAGAAATAATCTCAGAGCTTGAGGACCAAAATATGGAGCTAACCCAAACTGTCAAAAACATAGAAAAAGAAGCTTAAAAAGACAGAGTAAAACCTTCAAGAGATGAGTGATTATTTCAAGAGGCCAAACCTAAGATTTATTGGACTTCCTGAGGCAGAAAGAGAGGCAGAGACCACCCTGGAATAAACATTCCATGAAATTATCCAGGAAAACTTCCCTCATCTCAATCAGTGATGCGACCGTTCAAACACAAGAGATTCAGAGAATCCACATCGTTTTTGAAAATAGAAGCTATATATATTTTAAAGATATTGTTGACATAAACAAATTAGGGACAGCTGGATGAAGTGGTATATTCCTGTAGTCCCAGCTACTCAGGAAGCTGAGGCTGAAGGATCCCTTGGACCCTGAAGTTCAAGACCAACCCGGGCAACATAGAGAGACTCCCAAGTAAACTGTCTCAAAATAATAATGATAATAATAGTAATGATAGGTAGAACACAGTAAAAAAGAAAGGCATGCTCTTCCATAATCAATGTTTAGGTTTGTGGAAGAGTCACTCACAGATGCTCTTTCTTTTTCTTTGTCACCCGATAATGAAAGCTTTGCCACCCACTGTCCTCATCCATGGACCAGTTGTTGGGAAAGATCATGAATGGTCAGGTGTTGTCGGATCAAAGCTTTAAGGGAACAATGACAATGCTGGGTGCTGGGAAGGTAAACTGAGTCGACACGCTGGAAAGCCTTTCATGCTGAGCCAAGAGAGTCACAGGTTCAGCTCAGAGGTGATATTTTCTGTGAAGCTCTCCCAGGTTCTTACCCCCACCCCTCACTACCTATGCTTGCCAGCCTCAAGTACTAACAGTTTCCTCTCCTGCTCTTCTCCTGATACCACCCAGACTTTAATGGAATGACACTGAGTGATTTCTGGATTCATCTGTCTCTCTCTTTGCCTGTGGGGCTTGCCCTGTCTATCCCTGTATCCCCAGCATCTAGCTCAGGCAGTGCAGATGGAAATGACTGGATGATGGATGAATAAGTTAATCAATATATGAAAACAGGAGCAAATTAGGAGAAAAGATAAGGCGACCACTCAAGTACCGCTTGACATTTAAAAGAGTGAACCAGGCATCATCAAGGGGGTTTCAAAATGCCCAAGTTTAAATTCTGACTCAGTTTCTGCCTAGCTGTGTGATCTTGTACACCTTATTTAGCTTCCCTGTGCCTCAGTTTCCTTGCCTGTAAAATGGGGGCAGTAATGGCCCCCCACAAAGTTATAATGAGAATTACATAACTTCATGCAAGTAAACCATAACATCTGGCTCAATAATGTCTAACTGCTTTTAATGTTGTTGTTGTAATGATTATCTTAAGTCCCACTCCAAGCAAAAAAAGACACAAAGGTTAGTGACCACGCTGAACAGCAACAGCTGAGATCCAGTTAGTTCCTCGGGCTCTAAGCCCTCTGTCCTAACCACCAGCCTACCTTCTGTTGATGCACCATTGACCTAGACCATTGTGAATAAAATGTCTTCTCTTTTCTACTGAAGATCTTCAAAAGTTTGCTTTCTAGGCTGTCCTCAAAGAGTAGTAGAAAGATTGCAGGTCTTTAGGGAAGGTCACCATGAGATTTACCTCAGTTAGGAGCCCGGGACTTAAGAATGAAGTTCTTGCTGGTCACAGAAATTAGCATTTGTTGAGCATTTACTATGTGCATGGTCAAGTGTGGGCAAACAATGCCCCACACTTCGCCTGTTTTTGTAGCGTCTCTCAACTAAAAATAGTTTGTACATTTTTCAATACTTAAAAAACACCAAAGAAGCATGATATTTTATGATACATGAAAATTACATGAAATTCTAATTTCCGTAAGTAAAGTTTTATCAGAACACAGTCACGCCCTTCCAATGTGCATATGGTCTAGAACTGCTTTAAAGCCTAAAGTATTTTCTAGCTTACCCTTGATAGAAAATGCTTGGTTCCTGTGCTAGTTGCTCTTTGGGGCTTTGTAGTAAAAGGGCATCTGCTACCCTTGTCTGTACACAGGACACAGACGCTTCAAGGGGGCAAGTAACTGACAACAGGCCACACATTGAGTAGGTGGCAGAGATGGGATGCGAGAGCCAGAACCCTCGTAAAGAATGAGTGACAGTCTCCCCCTTCCATGGAGTCTAAGAATTTTTCCTAAGAATCATCAGCCTTGTTCACACCTCTTAGAGAAAAATAAATGACTCTTGGTATTAGAAGGGCTGAAATTAAGCGGAGAAGGGAGGATACTTTTGCAAAAATTTAACAAAGCAGATGATGGGGGTGTGTGACAAGTGTAGGGCTTGGCTGCTCCAGATGGACGATGGGAATGGAGGGGTGGTGGTCAGAGTCAGAGGAGGGGGATGATGAACAGACAGCCAAGTTGCACCCTGAGTGGTCGGCAAGGGTCCTATTGCTCAGGGGATGGGTCTGAGACCATTCTGGGGCCAGGAGGCTCTGGAAAAATGGCAGAAATCCCGGCTACGGGGAAGAGACCGGGAGATGTCAGAAGGAAGGCCAGGGCAGAGGGGACAGGGTAATCCCCGCCCAGGGTCTTTGCTTTTCCCTGGAGGATGCTTTATCCCTCCCTTCCACCACTCCATCCCTGAGCTGGCTCATCTCAGGGTCTGACTTGGACCACGCAAATTAGACACAGGACTTGGAAACCCCTGTGGATAATGGAAAAGAGACCCTTCCCGAAGATGAGAATGTTTTCCAGAGTGGAGAAATGGGAGTGTGCCAGGCTGAGCCCTTGGCTGATAGAACATGAACTCTGCTGGGAGGTACGAGCATTACCTCATTAGCCCACATGGCAACCTGTCTAATGGGGCCACAGAGCTGCTGGCCATTCCCCCGCATTCCTCCTCCTTCTTCCCCGACAATGGGCCCCAGTTTGATCTGGGCATGTGTCTGCTGGAATAAAGACTGCATTCTTCAGAAGTCCTCGAATTTCTTGCTGCTGGGTGTGGGACATGTGATAAATTCTGTCCAAAGGTCTGGAAGCCAAGTTTTGTGTGATTTCCAGGAAACGTCCTTTAAACAAAGGGGGCGAACCCCACTGTGCTCGAATATCAAACAGTGGCAGGAGCTTAGCAGCCATGATGTAGCAGGAGTTTTGGGCCATGACGTGAAAGCTTCCTGCTGACGGTGGCATTGCAGCAGTAGAGAAAGGGCCTGAAACCACCCAACCAGCTTTTACACGAGAGACACTGATGTTGTTTAAGACATTTTGGCAGTAACAGAATACTGCCGGGGTGGGGTGGGTGGAGGAGATACAACATCAATTTAGGGTACCTGATCTCAAACCAGGCAAACTGGGGACCAAAGGGAGGCCCAAATTTTGCCTGTATGATGTCCACTTGTATACCTAATCCTGAATTGTACCCCACATCCTTAAAATAAAATATATAAAATATAAATAAATACATAAAAGCAGCTTTTTTTAAAAATGGTGACTCCCGCAGCACACCAAAGTTGCTGTGTGAAGGCAGGATGAGATATCTGCTCAAGAAGTCAAATCGATCCCTTACCCACATTGGAACAGGGCTCAAAGGAACACGCATGCAACCTGCGGAGGCCCCAGAACAAAGCAGGGGAGTTTCGAGACCCAGCACCCTGCCACAGAGGACATAAGCACAGGTCTCAGAGGGCTTTCTGTCAGCTGGCCATGGTGACCAGATGCCCCCCGTGGGATTCTGGCAAGCTTGGAAGAAAGGGGCAGGTTTTGAGAGGGGCTGTGGGAGAGGGGATCCTCTGACAGAGGGTGTGATTGCTGAGAAGATGTTAAATTACTCTGACCTGGCCACCAACTGAGGGAAGAGAATGGAAATCACGTACCCTTAGCAAATAAAAACCACCAAGCTGGATTTTTCTTTCCCAAATAATATCACCCGAGTCACATAAGTGCCAGCATGGAGAGGTGGTGGGAAGAACACAACACTTTGGAGTCCAAAGACTCCATCCTTCCTTGTACTTGCTGGGAGACTTCACTGAAGTCGGGGAATTGTAGTCTCAGTTTCTTCATCTGTTAAATGGGGCTTAATTAAAGACCCAACCTGCTGCTGTGAGGATAATAGGAAACAATTCACGGGAAAGCACCAAGCAGCAGTTTTGTCATCAGGACTGCTGTCAGACTGACCTCTCTAAGCTTCTGTTTCCTCCTCTGGGAAATGTAAAGGCATTAGGAAGACTACATCAAAGCAGGGGAAACAGGCAAAGCAGACTCTGAAAACACAGCAGCCACCACCTTCATCATTAATAATTAACTTCCCTGCATCTGAGCTCAAGATGGCTTGGTGTAGAGTTTTCAGTCTGTTTCAAAGAGACAGATGCACTGTGCCGCTGAGGTACAGCCTTGGCAGTCCTCTGCAGAAGCAGAGCTTTTGCTTTGCTGTCTTATGCCAGGTGCCTTTGCGAAGGCTCTTGCAGAAAGCTGCACACCACATCCTGGGGCTGTTGGAGCAGAGACTCAACACCTCGGTCTTCCTTCAACCACACCCCTCGCCCACAGGTACAGCCGGAACAGAGAAGAGCCTAGGGCACGGGGCCCCTCCTGCAGCAGGTGGCCCGGGCAGGTGAGCTGTTTGTAGAATTGGATGGGTTATCTTCATCTCCCATATGACGATTCCTTGATAAGAGGGCTTTCCAGGCTCTGTCTTGAAGATTCTTGCTTTTTTACTTTGTGCCTTTCAGCTTCATGCAAGAAAGAGTGTCCAGTGAAAGGCTAGATCAGCGGAAGATGAGGGTTTCTCGTGGAGGTCACCAAGTAAGATCCCATGCAATGCATTTTTCCCAGCTGCCTGATATTCTTAAAAATTGCACTTTGGGAGGTCGAGGTGAGGGGATTTCCTGAACCCATGGGTTCGAGGACAGTCTGGGCAACTTGGTAAGACCTCATCTCTACAATAAATCAAAAAATATTAGCTGAGTGTGGTAGTGCATGCCTGTAGTTCCAGTGACTTGGAAAGCTGAGGCAGAAGGATCGCCTGAGCCCAGCAGGTCAACGCTGGGGGGCTGTGAGCATGCCACTGCACTCCAGCCTGGGTGATGGAGTGAGACTCCAACTCAAAAAAAAAAATTGTGAACCCAGTTACTTAGGGGCACTGTCTGGAGAATGGGCCACTTTAGACCCAATCCCCACCGCTACACAATATGTCCATGTAACAAATAAGCATGTGTACCCCCAATCTAAAATAAAAATTAAAAAATTAAAAATATACATGTATATAAATAAAAAATTTCAGAGCCTAGAACCAATCTTGATGTACATTTAAAAATAACAATAATTCCTCTCGGGCCTGACCAGTGTGCCAGGTAAAATCGCTTTGGAAGTTTTTAAAGTCCAGCGGCTGTGTGTCTGTCGTCTAAATAAAATGCATGTACACCACACTTACGGGCCCACCTGTGTCCAGATACTCAGATGAGCAGAAGAGGAGGAATGGTGGGGAGAAAATAAAAGATCAGAAGACCAATAATGTGCTAGGAATTCTACAAGTGCTCCTATTTAATTCTCAGAGACCCCTGAAATTGTATCGGTAGGCCCACCTTACAGCTAATAATGACAACAGGGATCACTGAAATAATAGAGTCATTGTGATCTCTGCTGACATTGATTGAGTGCTTGCTGAATGCCAAGCACGGTGCTAGCATTACCCGGTTTCATTTCACGTTGCACTAAGTGCTAAGATCTGTCACTGGCCCCCTTGCACAGGTCTGGAGAGATGTGTGTACTAAATGGATTCAAGAACCCGCTGTCGGGGCCACTACACAGCAGGGTCGCAGCCAATGAGGCTGTGGCTGTAAGGGACCTCGCCAGGGACACGCAGCCAGTAAGTGGGTCAGCAGAGACTTGAACTGAGGTTCTTCTAATTACAAAACCTGTGCTCTCTCAGGAGACCAGGGCACTCTGAGAGGGCCTGAGGCCAATGCTATTTGCTCCCGAGCCTCAGAACGGCTCTGGGTGTCAGATGAACAAGAATGTTGAGGTTTTCGATATGCCAACCCAGGCAAAGTCCTGGTTCACCGTGGTGTCACAGGAAGCCTCTGGAAGAGTGTGAGCCAGAAAGTGACACGTTCTTATGAAAGGATTTTAGAAATCACTCAGGACGCTCTGCAAAGAACAGACTGCAGGAGTGGGAGCAGGTTGCCCATTACATAACGTAAAGTTTCTAATTGCTCAGCGACGTTTTCCTTGTAAGAAATTTAAAATTAAAATATTCAGATAAAGCTAAATCCCTCTCAATGACTGCCCCCGCCCTGATGCGGTCTTCTGCATCGTCCTGGAGGAAACCCTGTCTCCAGGGGGCTGACAGCTCTCACAGCAAGCAGGGTTGTGAGGGTTACAAGAGACGGGGACAGTGTCCAGGCCATCCAGAGCAGCGCACAGATAGCTAACCAAGGGCCAAGGTCGAATGACACTCACTTGGCCGACTCTCAACCAGGGCAGAAATTTTTATAGTTCACTTTTGTATAAGAGGGGCGGGAGCCTAGGGGGGCAAGGATGACCTTTCTCAAGCCTTCAGAGATCATGCAGAGTGGACAAATTCCAAAAAGACAAACCAGGCGATAGGGATAAAGATGAGCTTTTTAGGTAAGTAATAACAGAAGCGATTTTTGATGCTCACCGTGTGCCAGGTTCTAAGCATCTGATGTGCACTAATTTATTTTAATCTCACCACCCTGCAAGACTAGTGGAGGTGACTCTTGTTGCTGTGGTAGGTATGGCCTATAAAGGCTCCATGAACACTGACTTCAGCAGCTACTGAATCATCGCTCCTAGGAGAAATAAAGACTTTGGTACCTATGCATCTCTGCCTGCGTTTTTATAACCAACATGCATAACCTTGTTTCATGTGTGTTTCTGTTTAGACATACCCTTCTTTGTGCATGCTGTTGATTCATCATCGCTGAACTCCCAGCACCGTACCTCCCATCTGAACAAGGCCTAGCTGATGTGTATTTTCCCCACAAGGCACATCACAACCTTCATTCACTTGACAGAGTTTTAGCACCAGGCTTGGGGGCCATTTTTCAAACAGGGAAGTTGCCTATGAAGAGTACCATGATGGGAAAAACCTGGCACTAAATATGTTACGGGAAGACCACAACCATGGATGAGAGCTTAAACAAGAAAGCAGATGGCACCCTGTTCCACCTCTGTGGGGGACACGCAGGCCAGTGACTCTGGTTTTTCGCTGTTCTGTGCATGTCCATGAATGACCTTGAAATCATGAGTATTGGTTTACAGATGACCGATACATTTTAGCGAGTAGGGGAAGTTGCAACCGAGTTCACAAGTAAGAAGGGTCCATGTACTATCATATTCCTATTTTACAGATGGAAAAACCAAGGCATAGAAAGGAGAAGCACAACCAGGCGCAGTGGCTGATACCTGTAATGCCAACACTTTGGAGGGCCAAGGTGGGAGGATTGCTTGAGCCCAGGAGTTCCAGACCAGCCAGAAATGAAACTTGGCTTGTGCCACAGAGGGCGTGGGAACCTTCTTTTATGGTCCAATCCAATAAATCAGCTGCTTCCCTCATGGCTAATCCACATAGAGAGACCTTGGGTTCTACAAAAAAAAAAATTTGCCAGGCATGGTGATGTGCCTATGGTTCCATCTACTTGGGAGGCTGGGGTGGAAGGGTCACCTGAGTCCGGGAGGTCAAGGCTGCAGTGAGCTGTGATCATGCCTCTGTCTACCAGCCTGGGCAACAGTGAGAAAAGGAAGGGAGGGAGGGAGGGAGGGAGGGAAGAAAGCAGGGAAGAAAGGAGGGTAGGAGGAAGAAAATCTGAGGTGTCCCACCTCAGATTTCATAACCAGTGAGTGTCAGAGTCAGGGTTATGAGCTCAGGCACTGACTCACCCTCTTCACAGCACTGCTCTCCTGCTTCCTGTGCCACTGGGTGGGTGCAAGGGGCAGGAGACAGAGGCTAGGCATCTTTGCAAGAGACATGTACATTTGCTGTGGGCCTACCTAGTGCAAAATGAGGAGGTCAGAGTTCCTCCATCCAGACACTGGGCTTAAAGAAGGTATGCATGAGTCATGCACAGCACACGATCAATGTTTGACAAATAGTCGCCTCGCCCCAACATGCACAGAAAAGAATAAAACCCAGAGATTGCCTGCAGATTACACACAGCACATCTGACCCGGGAGCAGGGGCTGTTAATGCATCTTTGAACACTTACCCCAAAGAAATCCTACCAGAAATTTACCGGACTTCCAAGTTTCTGCGGTGTACATGTAAATATCCCGATGAGCAGCAAATATATTCAGAGTCTTTCATCTACATTTTGGAGATGTAAAATCCATCTGTAAAAATTGTAAAAACTGCCACAAACAAAAGAGATACAGATTTTTTTAGTCAATCCAAACGAGCAGGAAAAATGTTTGGAAGTTTATTCACTTGTAAAACTCTATCAACGGGTTAGATTAATTGCTAAGGTACAGACTCCAAGAATGCTCTGTGTTCAGTGAGATGTCATCAATTTAATACGGTGCTTTGCTAATTGAATGTGTAATTTGAGCAAATTCAAAAAGAGTATGTCACACTTGAACAGGTTAAGAAAAGAACACAGACTAAAATATGGAAAGAGTCAAGCAATCAAGATGATTTTTAAAAAGAAGTTTGGAACAATAGACGCTGAGAAGTATTAGAAAAACTTGGGTGGATTGCCAAGGTCAAAAAGAACTGGTGGCCAAGTGAAAAAGGCCTCCCGAGGACTTCAGTCAGAAATGAAACTTGGTTTGTGGCACAGAGAGAGTGGGAACACCTTCTTTTACGGTCCAATCCAATAACGAGGCTGCTTCCCTCATGGCCAAAGACTAGAGGCAGGCAGAGAGCTGAGAGAAAATGGGCATTTATTCTGCAACCAGGAGAGGGGTCTACATCATGACCAAAAACCCACTTCAAGCAACACAGTATTTATGTATTTATATTCAAAACTCATAGCCCCTCACCTACCCCGAGTTTGAAGCCTATGTGCAGTTTCTGTATGATTCAGAATTTCCTGACCACGAAAGTCTCCTGATCATGCTGACATTTTTAGATAACATTCTGGAATCTACAACATGTTCTTTTACAGTTTTCCAGAGGAAGGGGCAGAACTTTGCAACATTTGGAAGGAAGGGAAAGTTGCAACATTTAAAAATGACAGCTTTAAATTGTTTTAAAATACAATTTTAACAAGCCCTCATTTTTAGAGCCCTGGCCTATAACAGTCCAATTGCACTCACGAGATGGAGGGGAGGTGGGCGGTGTCCACAACAAGCTTTCAGACACACTCCTGACAGCCTTGGACCGTTTTTTATGTCTCCTAACTATTAGGCGGCCTGGCATAGCTGGATGCTTCTTCTTCAGCTCCAGCAATGGCTTGCTAGATAAAATTGGCCTTCCAAACCAGTCAGGTTAGGCCATGATAAGAGAGGAGAAAGGGGGCTGCATTCCAAGGGCAGTGGAAGGAGAGCAAAGAAAAAAAATGTGCACTTTTAAATTCAAGCAGCTTCTATGAATACATTTAGCCCAACTCAGCTACAAAAGAAAGTTTCTCAATAAAAGTTTCTAAGTATTTTCTAAATGATGGTTCTCATATAGCCAAAATAACCTCTTTTTAGCCCATAACACATCCACACACAGGGTCTGTTAGAGTGGCTGTGTGTTGCGTGGATACACCAAGCAGGCAGGCCCTCTAAATAGAAAACTAACAGAGCCAAAACAAGAAAAGATTTGTGTACCCATTTTGATGATTACTCGATTTTAAACTGAGCTGGAAGCCATTGAGTTTCTGACACACTTGTGGAGCATCTGTCTGTCATAGGGTGAGTTTTGTTATTCATGAATCCTGGGAGAAAGTAGCCTCTGTTCTCAGTTATTTCTCTGGTTCTCCTTCTTGGTGATAATAATAATGACCAATATTTACTGAATGCTCATAACAGGGCTGTGTCATACCATACACTTGGTATGCTTACCTTGATAACCAGCCTAAAGTCCAATTATTCCAGGTTGCAAATGTGGGAAACAGACCCAGAGATATCAAGGATGTCTCCAAAATAACAGTCAGTGAGTGAACAGAGTCTGGATTTGAAATCATTTCTGCCTGTTCCAAGTCCTAAAACTTTAATTATTATGCTAAACTGCATCTCAAGCATAAGATTGTTTTGAAAAGAGAAAAAGGCTAGCTGAATATGAAAATAAATCCACTGAGGCCATCAGCACCTCAAGAGATGTGGACCAGCTCATTTAATGATTGGTTTGCGAGCCAGCCTCAGGGGTGCCAGCCCTATGTGACACATTTCCAGTTCCAGACCTCCTTTTCCGTGGCCCTGGGGAGATCACAGGAGAACAAAATAATGACAACAAGCCTGACTAATAGAATGACAGGAGATTTTGCTGAATTTTTGATGCCCAGGATAAACTGTAGGTATACTGTTGTTTCCAGAGTGGACATTCTGAGCAAGCCTGTAAGGAGAAAACTCCTATTCTGATTGCACCTGAACACAAGCCCTTCCAATTCCTGCGACCTCCTACTATCGGAATAGCTGGGCATATTTATCAAAGAGTGCAACCTTCACTCCAGGCTGTTTGTCCTGAGACAACCTCATCACCCTTCCCCTTCCAACCCATCAGCAGGCCAGGCCAGGCCAGGCAGGTCCACATCCCAGCAGCTTACATCTGCCCTTCCAAGCCCTGCAAGGGACATTTGGCAGACTCCCCAAGTGTCTGAAGTGGGAGTATAAAAATAAAATGTACTACCTTAACATCTGGCGACAGGAGTTTTTCTCAGGGAAGGAATTGTCTCTGGGTAGCAGAGGGGTGATTAGAGAAGTATCAGAGGTGAATGGGAAGGGGGATGGAAGAATGCAAGAAAAGGGGTGGGAAGAGCCTGAGGGGATCAGCATTACCAGAGGATGAAACCAGGATTGTAGAAATCACTAGGGACTCTTAGGATCAGGGATGCCGGTGGAACTTGAACTTGCTGAGGGCTCTGCCATGCGTATGCTTCTGAGTCAGGAGGTTTCTCTGCAAGCCAGTGCATGCATGTCAGTATTCTTTCAGGGGATCACGGGATCATGAAAAAGGCCTGAAATTTCCCTTTCAATTGACTTGGCTATGAAATGAGGACAACTTGAGTAGGATGGGGGGATGCACCCCCCTCCCCGAAACATAGTGACAGCAAGAACTGGAGGCTGATGCAAACAACAGGATGAAACCTCCGCCTCTCCCAAATTCCCAGAAACGAAGGAAGGGCCCACTGGGGCATTTTAGTATTTCTGGCTATTTTACCCAGGTCTACACAGGTCTGGAGGCCCCAGCTGACTTCTAGGGTATATGTAGATATGTGCTAAGGAGCACCAAGCAAGCATAAATTTAACTCTGAAAGACCGAAGTTAGTTTGAAGGAGACAATCTTTCAAAACACAAGTCTGTGGGCAGGGAAGAATAGTGAATTCTGGGTGGTGAGAAGAAACGCCAGCACATAGCAAGTTTCTGCTTGCATAATGTTTGTTGATATTCTTCTTGGCCAAGGCAAGGCACATGCCCAAGTTCAGCGTCAATGTGGAGAGAACTACAAAGGGGGCGCCATGCATTGGGAGCAAGAATCAACAGTCTACCACAGTCCATTCTCTGGCCCCAAAATTCACGTCCCTTTTGCATGTAAAAGACACTTGTCCACCTCTAACACACCTAAAGTCTTACCCAGTCATGACATTAGGCTCCACGTTCATGCATTCATGCTTTGCTTCAAGACCGGATCAGGATAAGGTTGCTTGAATACAGCTTCTTAGATGTAGTTCATCTTGACCTAGAGAACAATGACAAAGATGGTAATCCTTAGAAGTTCTGGAACAGGAGTGTCCAACCTTTTGGCTTTCCTGGGCTGTATCAGGTAAAGAGGAACTGTCTTGGGCCACACATAAATTATATAATATAGTTAGTGCATATACACAATAAAACTTCTTTTATTTTTTAATTTTCCAGGATAAAGTTTAGAAAAATGAGAATACAATAAAACTAGTGGGAAAGTTGACCTTGTATTTGTAAAACTAATCGATCAATGCCTGGTTCAATGGAAGTGGCTGCAGTTCTTAGTGGGTTCTCAGGGTGCACATCAGAAATGTTTGTTTGAATTTTTCTCTTCTTGTGATTTCATAATTGAAAACAGTTGCTCATAAATGCATGTGAAGCCAAAAAGCAATGTCATGAATCAGATGCAATTGTGAACTTCAGAAATGGAATTATCCATTGGGGTCACGAAGAAAATAAAAGCTAGAAAAACAGATGATGCTAAAAGATTTTGTGGGGGTCACATGACTAGCTGTTCTGGGTCCCATGTGGCCCACAGGCCGTGAGTTGGACATGCGTGTTCTGGAATCCAGCCAGGTGCCTGTTGTTTTTTTCCACTCCTCTGGTGAAGGAAATGTTTCCTATTTTATTTTTATGTATTTTATTTTATTTTTTTGAGTTGGAGTCTCACTCTGTCACCCAGACTGGAGTGCAGTGGCCGCTCCCGGCCACCACAGCCTCGACCTGCTGGGCTCCGGTGATCTTTCCGCCTCAGCCTTCCGAGTAGCCGGAATTACAGGCGCGCGCTACCACTCCCGGCTGATTTTTGATTTTTTGTAGAGATAAGGTCTCTCCAAGTTGCCCAGGCGGGTCTCAAACCCATGGGCTCAGGCAATCCACTCACCTCAGCCTCCCAAAGCGCGGGATTACAGTCTGAGCCACCGAGCCCGGCTATGTTTCCTATTTTAGATCCAGTTTCTCTCAATGGTTTTCTAGTACAGTGTTTTCTTCTGCTCCAAGCTCTAAGCTCTGGGCTCTTGGCTCTGGCCTCTGAGGCATCTTTTCAATAAGAAATGGACCATGTCTGCAGCCGAGTGGCTTTCTCAGACTGCTTCTATCCATAGAAATTTGAGAGCCCTAAGTCTTCTTTTTTTTTTCAACTTTCTCTGTCCCAAGCTACTAAAACATACATAAACTCTGTGCATAGGTTTCTTATGACTCTGGTGGTGGTTGACTCCATGCCTAAAAGCCATATCAGTAATTCTTTTGGGGACAGGCTTCTCTTTACTTTGGAGTATCAAGATGCAGCGAGTCAACTCTCAAGATTCTTAGACACCCTTTTGTCCAGCTGAGAGGGTCTAGGAGAAACAACCTTAAGTTTTTCTAAAGTCTTAACTGATTGCCAGAGAACTGTTCAGTCTCAGCTTAGAAAAGGACCTCCCACCTTCATCACACCTCCAATTCTACAATAGACTCTCATCATGTCACCTAATTTATTCTTGCAGCAACCAAGACAAGAAATTTTAACCTCCCATTTTTCAGATGACAAAACTGAGCTTTCAGAAAAGAGGTTTAGAGTTTGTCCATTCACCCACCCACCCAACCATCCATCCATCCATCCATCCACCCACCCACCCATCCATTCCATTCCTTTCATCCGTCCATCCACTCCCTTCAGTCCTTTTCTATCTTCTTCCTCCCAACTCTGTGTTCTTTTCTAATTGTTTACTCATTACTTTATAAACTCTATTTTGCCCAAGGTCACAGGGCAGGAAGTTCAGGCCAAGTCAGTCCCTTTATCCCGCGTCCACCACAGAACCTGAGGTACAGAATGGACAGGAAGCTGACCTGTGGTTACCCTTTCTCTTGCTGGGTCTACAGCACCTGGGGAGATTACTGCCCAGTCCACTCTCTCCTCAGAGGAAGATAGTACAGCAGGGAGGAGGTCCAAAGATACTTTCTAAAGATAGATTTTGCTCTATGATACATGCTCTTTTATCTTTGGGCTTTAGAACTACAGGGGCTATCTTGGGTTTTTATCTAACACTCCCATTCTCAGGATACTCTATGCTATTTTAAAGTACTTTCATATCCACTATCTCAAGTGATCCTCATAGCAGCCATTCATACATCTATTTGCTCATCCATCCAACCATCCGTCCATCTGTCCATTCATCCATCCATCCATCCGTCCGTCCGTCCATCCATCCATCCATCCATCCGTCCATCCCCCCATCCATGCATCCACTCATCCATCCACCCACCCATCCATGCATCCACCCATCCGTCTATCCACCCATCCATCCACCCACACTTCCACCCATCTACCCACCCATCCACCCATCCATCCATTCCATTCATCCATCCATCCACCATTCTCAGCCCTTTTCTCTCTTCTTCCGCCCATCTCTGTTCTTTTTAAAGCCATTTATTCATTATTTGTAAACTCTATGATTTCTTCACTTATATATTTGTCCAACGAGTAGCTATTAAGTACATTTTTCTCAATTATTCCTAACAACAGCTTAGATTTCTCTCCCTCACCCCACATACCCTTTTAGATGAGAAAGCTGAAGGCTCAGAGATATTACATAACTTACTGAATAGCTACTTGTTGAATTGTATAAAATTAAATCTCCTTGGAGGATTTTTATCCAGAGGAGGGAGGGTGTCAAGTGTGGGCTGGTTATGATGATCAGCACCCCAAGGCCCTTCCACATGCTCATTTCTGAAACACTCAGCAAGCATTTATCGAACACTTACTGTGCGTTTATTAAATGCCTACTGTGCCTTTACTGAACCTTGCGACGTGCCAAACAAGGAACAGAAACCAAGGCCACAAAATGTAGAACAAGCTCTGATGGTTTAGTGAGAGGTGAGTTCTCTGACTGTAAACAACCAATTCTGTTTAGTAGATGTGGTGAGTGCAGTAATGAAATTTAGCAAGACAGAGACTCCCTTGTGGCTGGGAAATTTGCTTCAAGGAGAGCGAGGTTCTGAGAAAAAGGTGAGAATTTGCAAAATAAGAATTGCAGATGGATTTTTTTTAAAGCACTATACACTTATGATGAACATTTTAGAGAGAACAGATGGGCAAAACACACAAAGCAAACTCTCTCACTCCCTCAGCATTCACCCACACCCTGGAAACCCACTCCCCAGCGAGTTTCCTAGGTTATCTGTATCCAGCACATGACCCAGAACTCTCTAGTCATATGTAATTTTTCTAATACTGTCATTTTTCCTGCACTTATTAACTGGCATCATTTGGAAAAGAAAAGTTTTACTTTATCAACTAGATGAACTGCAGTTTATTCTAAAAAGCAAAGTAAACCATTATTTCCTCTAGACACCAATTTTCGGGGCAGGGCGATAATCTCATTTATCTAACTAGCTATCTAGTTATCTACCTAGATAGTTGTCTATCTATATTACTCTTTCATTTTCTTTAGAACTACTATAGGCTGGTAATTTTTATTCATTTTGTATTTTTCAATCATCCACAGTATTTTTTGGTCAAAATGTCCCCAGTCTTCCTTACAGGAGTTCCTAGAAACAGACTTTTATGTCTTTTTGACATCCTTCAACATTTTTGCCTTCTGATACAATAAGGCTCATCTTGTATCTTCTTTACCCCAGACTTTGAGCTACTAATTTCTCCAACTCTGTTTCCTTTTAGGGGAGAAAATTACATAGAAGTCAAGATCTGGGTGCTAGGTGAACTCATATCTATTAGAGTATCACTTCTCCTAGCTCTATCCAATGGGAAGAACCCCAAAATATATTTGTTTAATAAATATATTATTTGTTTAATAAATAATGAGTTTATGTGGATATTAGTAATTCAAAATGAACATAACAAGGTTTATTATTAACACCTTAATTCACATTTTATGTCTTTTTTACCTCAAATTGAACATCTTAGTTCCTGACAATATATGCATATTTGCTTTATCTTATAATAAATACTAAATAATTACAAAACTACAATCTATGTAACTATTAATGAAATTACTGAATGAAACTTAAGAATTTTTTGCAATTTTTTTTGTCTTTAAAGACATATAGTCTGAGTCCTGTGTTCAAAAATTGCTTAAAATTTTTAATCTATGTGGTTGCATTACAAATTTTCTATATCATCAGGGTTATTATTTTTGTTTATTTTCTATTTTAGGTTGCTTTTTTCCTTTTTGTAAACTTTTCCTTTTTTCTCTTTTTTAAATTTTTAATAAACTTTTCTTTTTGATATAAGACATTTACATCATTCAAAAGTTAAGACCACATGAAAGATGCACTCAAAGAAGTCTGTTCCTCCACCCTAATCCCCTAGCTTGCTGAGTTAAACACCATTTTTATGTATTACCAATGTATTATTTTTTGTTTGTTTGTTTGTCTTTTGAGTTGAGGTCTTATCATGTTGACCCAATCATGCCTCACCACAATCTTGACCTCCTGAGCTCAGTTGATCCTTCTCAGTCTCCTGAGTTTCTAGGACTACAGGCATGCATCACCACATCTGTCTACTATTTTTTTTTTTTGGAGACATGAGGTCTCTCTATGTTGCCCAGGCTGCTCTTGAACTCTTGGGCTCAAGGCATCCTCTCACCTTAGCATCCTAAAATGATGGGATTACAGGCATTATCTTGCCCACAGTCCCCAGCTCTTTTCAATCTATTTTTCTAGTGTTTGTTCTTGTAAATAGTATATAGCTCCCTTTAGGGTTTTTTTTACACAAAAGGTAGTATACCATAATCAGTGTTCTACATCTTGCTTTTTTGCTTAACAAAATATGCAGAAAATCACTCGAAATCTGTACATAGAGATCTTTTTTAAATCATTTTTTAAAGTTACATAGTCATCTGCCATGTGAGCATGCCCTAGTTCATTCAACCATTCCCTGAATGATGTACATTTGAGTTGTTTCCAGTCTTCTTGTTCTTGGAAGTAAAGCTACAGTGAATAGTTTTTCTAATTATGGAGGTATATCTTCAGGGTAGACTTCTAGAAGTAGTATTGCTGAGTCAAAGAATAAATATACGTTTAACATTGTTAAATGCTGTAAATTTTTCTTCCTAGGAGTTGGAAATTTTGCACATCTATCAGCAATACATGAGAGTGCTTGTGTCTTTGCAAATGATGTGTTTTCAAATCCTTGGATTCCTGCCAATCTGAGAGAGAGAGAGAGAGAGAGAGAGAGAGAGAGAGAAAGCTTGTCTGGAAATAGTTCAAGTTCACATTTCCTTTATTATGAATAAGGTTGAGCTTCTTTTCTTATGTCTAAGAAATTTTATCTTTCTTCTTCTATGGACTCTCTATGTCTTCTTCTTGTTTCACCTTAATTTTGAAGAGTTTTTCATGTATTAACAAGATTAGCCCTTTATGATACGGGTGGCAAATGTTTTATCTTAGCTTGTCCTTTGTTTTTGACTGCTTATGGTGGTTTTTGTCATGCAAAACTTTAAAATTTTTAAGTAGTTGAATTTATCAATCATTTCTTTTAAAACTTCTGAATTGTGAGTCATAGGAAAAAAGCTCTTGCGACTCTCCAGTTAAAAGAAATTTGTCTTATGTTTTCTTTTTAAGCTTTATATGTTTTAATTCTTCACATTTAAATTTCCGATGCATTTGGAGTTTGTTTTGGTGAATGGTGAGAGGCAGGGACACAATTTTATCATGTTCCAAATGTCTATCGAGGTGTTCCAGCACCATGGATCACAAGACCGTATTTTCCTCTGGGATTTGAGATGTCCCCCCTTCCCAGCACCAAACGTCTATTGGTGCTTTGTCATATTTCGGGACTTTCTATTCTGTTTACGTTGGCTCTGTCTATCCACCTGGCAACAACACTGTCTTAATCATAGACTGTGTCAGTTGTCTTCGACTTGCCCCTTGAGACCCAGCCTCTGCTCCCACACTCCATCCTCAGCTCTGGGAAGCTGGCCTGAAAGAGCAGCCACCACGATCTTGCCTTTGGCTCCCGGCTGGGTTTGGCCCTGGGGGGTTCTGGTAAAGACAGAAGAAAAGAGGCCAAGGCCCAGGTCCTCTCTTCCTTGCTCCTTCCTGCAGGGTCTCCTTGATCTGTGTCCCTTGAGGGAGGTCACCAGTGCTCTCAAGGAGCCCTCTCCACAGCCCTCCTTTCTAGGTTCTGCTGACCGCTCCCTTCTCTCACACTTTTGGGTCCCCTTCGGTGGTTAACAACTCAACGGTTACCAGGGAAACTGCACCACCCCTTGTGATTTTCCTACAACCTGTTCACACGTTTGTAAATAGTCTCATTATTAAATTATTTTTTCAGTTATTCTAACCCTAACAAATACATAGAGGCTGTATTTTCTTCTATCTATCTATCTATCTATCTATCTATCTATCTGTCTGTCTGTCTATCTATCTATCTACCTATCATCTACCTATCATCTATCTAACATCTATCTATATATCTATCTATCTAATTTACTTACCTATCTCTACCTATCTAGTCTATATATCTCTATCTGCCTATCTATGTCTATCTACCTACCTTTCTATATCTGCCTTTCTATATCTGTATTTTTATATCTAATTGATCGATTTTCTAGCTAGATCTTATGGACTTATCTTACCCTCATTGCTCTTCTTGTTAGGGCTTTCCTTGCTATTGTTGCTTTTTCTTCATATAAATTTTAAAAGTAACTAGAGAGACCCCATTAAAAATGTTGACACCAATTAAGATAGCATTCCATTATATGTTGCTGAAAATGTACATCTTTGTGGTATTGAGTTATTCTTTCCAGATCATGGTTTGTCTTGACATGTCTTCAAGACTACTTGTACGTTGTTGAAAAATTTTAAATTTTGTCCTCATATTTGTCTGTACATTTCATGCTAAGAGTTATTTTAGGTATTCTTTTCTTTTTGCTGTTATTCACGGGATCTTGCACACCATTGTATCTTCTAACTAGCTACTGTTGTGAAAATGCTATTGTGAGGGTTATTGACTTTTTTCCATGTTAATTTTATAATTTCCATTTTACTGAATGATCATTTCACTTTAATTCATTTTTATTGATTCTTTTGAACTTATCAGGTAAAATTTTTTAAAAGCTTTACTGAGATACAATTCAAATGACACGTAATTTTATAATTGAAAGTGTAAAATTCAAGTGCTATTGTATATTTAAAGGGTTTGCAATAATCCCCACAATTTAATTTTAGAATGTTTTCTTAGCCTTTAAAAGAAACTTCAGACTCATTGCATGTATCCTCACCCTATCTTTTCTCCTATTCCTAAGACACCACTAATCTACTTTCCATGTCTATAACTTTTCTTATTCTGATCATTTGCCATGAAAATGGAATCATGCAATGCGTGATCTTCTGTGAGTGGCTTTTTAAATTTAGCATACTTAAGTTTCATCAATGTCATTGTAGCCTATATCAGTAATTCATCTCTTGTTATCACTGATTAATATTACATTGCATAGATAGTTCACATTTTACTTATCCATTCATCAGATAATAGCATTAGGTTTGCTTCAAAATTTAAGCTATCAAAAATGAAACTGCTGTGAACATTTGTGAACAAGATTTTGTGTGGACATACATTTTCATTTCTCTTGGATATATCTCTAGGTGTGGAATTACTTGTTTACAGGTTACTCTATATTTAACTTATTGAGGAGCTGCCAAACTGTTTTCCAAAGTGTCTAGACCACTTTACACTCCCATCACTAATGTATGTGGGTTCTAATTTCTCCACATCCTCACCAATATGTGTTATTGTCCGTCTATTTGGTAACAACCATTCTAGTATATGTGAAGAGGCACCTCATTGTGGTTTTGATGTGCAATTCCTTACTGAGTAATGATGCTAAGCATCATAACAATGATGGCCACTGGTGTATCTTCTTTGGAGAAATATCAATTCAAATATTAGTCCATTTTAAAACTTTTGGTTACTTTATTATTGAGTTGTAAGACTTAGTTGCATATTCTGGATGCCAGACTCTTCTTATCAGATATGTGGTTTCCCATACTTATTCCCATTCTGTGTGTTGCCTTTTCACTTTATTAACAGTACCATATGTAACACAAAATATTTGGCTTCAATGAGATCTAATGCATCTATTTTTCTTTTGTGACTTGTACTTTTAGTGCCGTAGCTAAGAAATCATTGCCTAACTCAACATTGTAAACATTTGTTCTCATGCTTTCTTCAAAGAGTTTTATAGTTTTAGCTCTTAGATTTATGCCCATGATCCATTTTAAGTTTATTTTTTGTATATAGTGTGAGGTAAAGAGAGTACAACCTTATTCTTTTAAATGTATTTATTTATTTTTTTTTTTCCTTCTAATTTTCTTTTAAAGATGTGGGATACAATTCAGGTGTAGGTATACAAATGTTCGCTGTGCAAGTGCCCTTGTTGATGAGGTGTCCTCCCTTTCCACAGACAGATTCCCACTACTGCCAATCCCTCTTCCCCAAACCCCCTCCTGGCAGTTTCCCACAGATGGGAATAGTAAACATCCTTACTTCATTCTTGACTTTAATAAAATGTATATTTTGAGTCTCTGTTAAGCACTGGGATAAGTTACATTTATTTTATAGTATTCAAAAAATAATTTTTAAAATTTCTATTTATTGTGTTTTTTAGAAAACTGTAAAATTTTGCCAAATGGCTTTTCAGTGTCTATGAAGACAAAATAATTTTTATTCTTAGATTATTAATGTGATGAGTTATATTAATGGATAATATATTAATGAATATTGAACATTTTTTACATTTCTGGAATTAATCCACTTAGGATGTACTATTTTTAATATAGTGTTATATTTTTGTTATTATTTTATGTAGGATTTTTTGCATTGGTATTCATTATTGAATCTGCTGTTTTTTATTTGTGTGCAGTGTTTTCCAGATTTAGCTACCAATGTTATATTCATTTCATAAAAATAATCTGTAACTCTTCCTCTCTTGCTATGCTCTACAACTTTGCTGTTAACTAGAGTGGCCACTGATCACATGTGGTTATTTAAATATACTTTAATTAAATAAATGTAAAAGCATAGTTCCTTAGTCTACTAGCCACAATTGAAGTTATCCATCTCTTTAGGTGACTAGTGGCTACCGTACTGGACAGCACAGGTAGGAAACGTCTCCATCATGAATGAAAGTGTAAATAAAGATTGCTGCTCTAGAAATGTAGTGTTGGGTTTTGGGAGTGGTAGGCAATTGATAGTCCTATTTCTCCCTATTTCTGGAAATTGGTACATTTGAACTTTCCATGTCCACTAACATCAATTTTGAAAAGCTATGGTTTTCTAGAAATTGCAAATGTTATCTATACTTCTATTTTGCTTCTTTTCTACCTTTCTGATTTTGTTAATTAATTAATTTTAGTTTTTGAATCTTTACTGATATATATCTTTAAGGTCATGCATTACACTTGCTGATTTAATCATATTTCTTATTTTGAAGGGTACGTTTTGGTTATCAATATTTTCAAGAATTTTGCACTTTTTTTCGAGAAAGAGAATTTATTTAAAGGTGAAGCAGCTTTGTGGTTTTGAATTTATTAGTAATATTTAGATCTATTGCTTTGTAATCAGATAATGCTGTCACAGTATTTCAACTTAATGGAATTTATTAAGGTTTACACTGTTTTTTTATATGTAACCATTTTTCAATTGAAGTTGTTAAACTCCTCTATTACATGGTATGTTCCCATTTCTTCTTGTTTCTCCCAAAGTTTCTGTATTATGAAAGTAGCTAATGTGATATTGGGGACATAGTATTTATAGCTATTAGAACTAATATATCTTTGTTGCTAAATGTGGCCTTTGGCATTATTAAGTATATTTTGTCCTGTTTATGATTTTTAGTCTGAATTCTAAGTTAGATGATATCATCATGTTCATGATTTTTTAGAATTCTGAAGTGTTTTAGCTCCTGATAAATTTTTATTTTCACTTTCTGTTTTCTTTTTAGAATGTCATTGAAAAGATTTTGAGTTATTTTTTCTGTTTATGGCTACTTTATAGGATTTTCCTGGACCTGTCAGACCTGGTGCTCCTGAGGGAGGTACACAGACAAGGATTTTTATTCACCAGTTTTCTTGGTTCAAGAGCATTCTGTTTCATTGATAACATGAAGTGCAATTTATTTAGTAATGACATTTTCCTCATTGTTTTTTTGATCTATCTTCTGACAACTGTGCTGTTTCTATAGGCTCTTAGCATCAGTCTCTCCCTTCTTGACCTCACTGTCAAACCTCCACGGACACAGGAGGATTGAGGATACAGAAGAATCAAGCCCAGTTTCTCTTATATTCTCACAATACAAAATACTTCTGTAACCTCTGCTCACCAAAATGTGTAGGGATTTCTTCTCCCAGCAACCAATCAGTTTTCCAATAGACACCAGCTAAGTGTCCTCCAATTCAGTTTGGACATTATTTACCTGGGGACAGTGGTGGATTCCACAAGGATCCTGTCTCCCACTTCCAATGCCCATCACAAGCTCTAGGTTGTTTTATCAGTGCTTTTGGCTGTCTGGCCATACATTGGGGTTTCCCAGCCTCCTCCTAGCATTTGATCAATTTGCTAGAGTGGCTAAGAGAACTCAGGGAAGCACTTTCACTAGTTTTATTCTCTTTATTATTACAAAGGAGACCTTGAAGGATACAGATGAAGAGAGATACATGTGGTGAGGTAGGGGGAAGGAGCGCAAAACTTCCTTGTCCTCCCTGGAAGACCAGATCTATATTTTACAATATCACACATCACCTCCACCCTTCAAAATATTTTTATCCTTTCCAAGACTGTCTCATCTCTTCCTGTGCAATTGTTAAGCTCCTTTCTTTGGCCTGTGCAATAGCTAGTGCTATGATCCACCAGGTTGTCTACCTGTTCTATGTCGTCATGGAGGTTGAAAATCACTTTCAGTGTGAATCGTTCTAGAAGTTATCCATGGTTCATTAGGGCCCCACCAGACTCTGAAGTTTTCTATTTATTTCCCACCAGATAGTACACACACACATACACACACACATTCACATTCTTTGCATTTTATTTGCACTATAGGACCGTCCTATATGGGTGGTTTTATTTTCTCTCTCTCTCTCTCTCTCTCTCTTCCTTTTATGTCTTTATGGATTTTTAGAAGATACACAGAGAGGTTCTCATCCAAACAGCCACCATTATCCTACAGGACTCTGGAACTAACATAGGCCTCTTAAATTTTGGCTAGATATTTTTTAGGCAAGGAATCTACCACCCCATGGAAGCAGTGTTTCTGTCTTACTTATCTGATTCAACTGGTCTCTTTGTCAGACTGGCACAGTTTGTAACCACAGATTCTTTGGTCCTGTTTGAAAGCAGTAAGCCTCTTTGGGGTATTTCCTGGAAAAGTGAATCCCATCCTTTGACCTTCTACCTCTTCTCAGTTGAGTGTGAATTTGAATCTTTTCCAGGAAAGGCAGATCTCCTGACAGAGTAATAATCACCATCTTCACTCCCCCGGGCAGAGTCTGCCTCAGAAATGCCCACGCCTTTGCTCGTTATCCTTAGTGGACGCACAAGTCTGGAAATCAGTTGCTTCATGGTTTTGTCTCGTTCTTCAAGCTAACATTACATAAAGACCGAGGATTTGTTCAAATGATCTGGAAACATGAGGAGTAGTTTCCCGACTCATCAGGACTGTACAGCAGCCTCTCACCGTCCAGAAGCCACCATGTGGGTTTCTCTCCCCGGCATCACCCTCCAGCCTCTGTCTCCAGGTTAACTTTATACAGCATGTATCTGTTGACTCAAGGGCTGCAACCTTTGATGTTTCCCCCGTTTGTGCAAAATAGAGTTCCAGCTTCTCAGCACAGGCCTTCCTGATCTAGGCGGTATTTACCCATAAACCACCCTTTCCCCGCAGGCGGTCTCACAAAATCACCGCCCTGCTCTTGCTTTATTCCTGTAGCTCCCTCCAGCGCGTGGCCTCCTCTGTACTCAAGCACTACTGAGCATCTTTCTACATTCAACTCAGATGAACCCACCCCTGGTCTCCCAGTCTGGGAGGGCTCTCCTTCTTGGAGTTCTGAGCACTTTTTATCACCGTTTTCTCTGTGTCTGCGTGTGCGGGTTCTTGTCTTCTCCTCTATGCTGTGGGACTCTTGAGAGCAAGATCCAATGCCTCATGAATTTCTATAACCCCAGGGCCTAGCATAGGGCCTGACACAGGAAGGTGCTCCTTAAATGTTTGAATGAATGTATGCAAGTGGAATCTAGGAAGTGAAACTCCGGCCAGTGTTTGATCCCCTCATGCCCATCCAGACGGGATCTAGCCACCCCTCTAGCTGTGTTTCCTGTATTCTAGAGGACTCCAGCTCGGGGAGAATCTTTCCAGGGAAATGAATTTCATGGTCAAACACACCAGAAGTGCTGTATATTAAGTTCCCCTTTTAACTAGTACTTATGCCTAGGAACATTAGTGCATTCAAGGATCTGAGAAGCCCCGTAGTGCTAAGACACATTTTTATTTTCTTTTGTTAGCGGTGGTTTTCACAAACTTGCTTGATTATTAAACCTTTTCTTCAAGTAACACCTTATTATAACCTGAGAAGTGATTGCTCTAAAGAGCACTCTTGGGGAGGGGGTCACAGGGAGAGAAAGTTGATTGGTTTTGACTCCCCATCCCTAAAATCAAAGGTCAGGTCAGTGTCAGAGAAGACAGAGGAAGGATGGTCATAGGCTCTTGATTCAAAGACACTTCTGAAACTACGCAACAAGATCCCTGCTCCAGCTTCTCAGGAATAGTTGGTGTTCTGAGCACTTACAGCCATACTCCCTGTCATTGGCAGTGTTTGTACTGATGGACACAGAGCTTGCCTTCCAGCTGGGAAGCCAGACCCCTGGACAAGAAGTCACCCTGGAGTATAAGAAGGATAAGCATAGTGAGCTGAAGAGAGGCTCCAGCTTACTTTTTGATTGAGGAAGCAGAAGAAACTTATCTCATACCAACTTGTAGTATAGCCTCAGATCCAACAGAATCCAGAGTTCAGTCCAGAAACAGTCTCCCTCCATGTCTCTCAATTCTTCTTTCCTCTGTTAAGCCATATTACCAGACACACTTTAGCCAGATGGAGACGGAACAAACTCCAGCCATCCCCAACTTACTCTGCTTCCAGGGAGCCCACCCAATGGAATGAGTGCTTTTCTGACCCAATGGCTCCAGGAAGAGTCCCAGGGCTGTCTCTCATTGGACCGGCCTGATCCCTTTGCCTAACCCTCAACCAATCAATTGGCCCAGGGTAATGGAATCTTCTGACTAGAACAGGACCGGGTCAGAAGATCCATCTCAGAGCAGGATGATGGGATCATCTTACGGAGACCAGGAGGAGATGATAGTTCAAGAGGCAGCTTCCCAAAAGAAACGAACTGAACTGCTGTTCCTGGATCAGGGCTGGGAAAATACAAGCTCCAAGTAGCAGGAATGGTACTGATACAGATTAGGCTAGAGAAATAAGCCCATTTTCAATGTCAGTGCATTATATATTACATACGATCGTTTCCCCCATTTTGCAAGTGGGACAGTTGAATTCTGGTCAGGCACAGTGATTTGCTCAAGGTCAAATGCAAGTCTGTAAAGGAACTGAGGTTTCATGTAAGAAATTCTGAGCTCCCAAGCACTGGGCTGAGCAGCTTCTACTGTTCTAGTGTCAGCTTCTTTTTTTCTCTGTCTGAATTCTTTTCTCTTTCACAGGATGTTCAAAATGATCTTCACTTTGCTTTCATGATGATTGCACTTCACAGTAGTAAAATGAAGCCTGGGTCATTCACATTTGTTGCACTTTCCAAAGTCTCCGCTCCTCCACCAGTCTGTTCTCACTAAAACAACAGAGTCTTGTCTCTCATGAGTGAACCGGAGCAGGTGGGTCTTACTTTGCCTAAGCAGACTTGCGATGCTTTGGGAGGACAGATGGCGCCGTAGGCTGCATGGGCAGTTAGCAAGCTCCCCGCCTCCACTACCCCCCCCATCCCCAGTCCCTTCTTTTTTTTTTTTTTTTTTTTTTTTT
>NW_007247181.1:9034-33070 GCF_000164805.1 Carlito syrichta | reverse complement strand
ACTGGAGTGCAGTGGCCGCTCCCGGCCACCGCAGCCTCGACCTGCTGGGCTCCAGCGATCCTTCTGCCTCAGCCTTCCGAATAGCTGGAACTACAGGCGTGCGCTACCACGCCCGGCTAATTTTGGATTTATTGTAGAGATGAGGTCTCGTCAAGTTGCCCAGGCGGGTCTCGAACCCGCGGGCTCAGGCAATCCATTCACCTCAGCCTCCCAAAGCACAGGATGACAGGCTGAGCCACCGAGCCTGGCTAATTCTCCTTTCTTCGTTCACCTCTTCTCTTTCTGTGTTCACATCTCAGAGACCTTTCCCAGGATGAACTTGGGCCCAGAGATGTGATGCTTTGGAGGAGGACTCCTACCAAGTGACTTCCTCTCTAACGGGCCCTTCCTGTCTGCACTCCAAGGGTCCCCCGGGGCTTCAGCCCCTTCCCCAGCCATCTGTCTCCCCACCCTGGCTGCCTCATGCTCTTTAATCTCCCCAACCCCCACGTCGACACTTGTCTAGACCCTGCAGTGCTCAGAGAGCTTAGTGATCCGTGTGCCACGTTGGCAACATAGGAAGATTGACTTGCTGTGTAGGATGAAGAGTTTGAGGGAATGTGGACAAGGCTATAGAAGAGAAAAGTAGTTGCTACATATATTATCTATTTCCGTGAAATGTGTCGTCCAAAAATGTGTGTCTTTTTTTTTGAGACAAGGTCTCACTCTGTCACCCAGGCAGTAATACGGTCATAACTCACTGCAACTTCAATCTCCTGGGCTCAAGTGATTCTCCCACCTCAGTCTCCTGAGCAGCCAGGACCACCACACGCAACTCATTTTCTTATTATTTTGGAGAGACAGGCTCTTGCTGTGTTGCCCAGGCTAGTCTCAAACTACTAGGCTCAAGCAACTCTCCTGCCTTGGCCTCACAGTGGAATTACAAGTGTGAGCCGCCACACCCAGCCAATTTGTGTCTTAAATCAACAACAATTTTCTATGTTTCACAATTCTATGAGAAGACACAGTGATACCTCAGCTGATTTAACCTGTGATCATCTATACAGCTGCGTTTGGCTGGACGGTCAGATGGCCTTACTCATGTGTCTGCCAGGTGTTGTCCCCTGGCTAGGGCACCCAAGTTCTCCTCCACATGACCCCTTTTCCTTTGGTATCTACGTGGGCTTCCCCACATAGTGGTCTCCAAATAGCATTCCGACAGGGTGAAGGAGGAAGCAGCAAGGCTTAGGAGGCTTAGGCTTTAGAATTTGCACAGGGCTTTTCCTTTTCATTTTCTAGAATATTCATTTGTCACAGCAAGTCACAAGGCCAGCCCAGAATCAAGGGAGTGGGGAAGCAGACTCCACCTATGGGCGGAAGGAGAAACCACGTCACCTTGCAAAGGCATGTGCACCCAGGGGTGAGAGGAGTTGGGGACCCCTCAACGATCCACTGCAGGCTGTGCTGTCTTTCCTGAGCATCAGCTCTGTAAGACAGTAGGTAAGGAGGCAGCTGGGTGAGGAAGGCAGAGAAACAGACACATCTGAGATGATAACTCAGTGCTCCTTCTTCCCAGACACATCCAGATTCCAGAGTTGCTACTTTGTAAGGTCTTACTAGATAACAATTAGAGACACACCCAAGGGAAAGAGACTGACTATGAGGTGGTGAGTTCTCTGTCACTGGCAGTGTTTGTCCTGATGGATATGGCGCTTACATTCCAGCTGAGAAGTCAGACCACTGGACAAGAAGTCACCCTGAAGTGTAAGAAGGGAAAGCATAGTGAGCCGAAGAGAGACCGTGGATATACAGAGCTCCAGAACCTGGTCATTCTGGGTTAAAACCCCAGCTCTGCAAATAGCCACAAGCAGTGTGACCTCAAGCAAGTCACCTGCTTACCCTGTGCCTCAGTTTCCTCATCAGTGAATTGGGAATAATGATAGCGCCCATTACTTGGAAATATTATAAAGTATAAAAGTATACAAGAAGTGCACAATAAATGACAACTGCTAGTATGTCATTGCTATTATTGTTTTGATTATGATTATTATAGCAGATATGTGTTTGCATATCTTCTTCTTCTTCTTACCTTCTCCAGTTTGAGTGGGATTAACCTTACCCCACTCTAGGTATGAGCTTTGCATGTCTAAACCAGTTAGGGTAATCCCATCCCCTTTGTCAAAGTGATTGGTTCAAGCTTTAGCACAAACCCCAGACCTAAACCAATCAGCACGTGATGAGTTCAGAGATGGTCACGTGGTCGAAGGTGGTCCAAATCAGAGTGAAATTCACAACTTTGGTTTCATGATTATGGAAATATACCATACTTCTCTCTCTCTCTCTCTCTCTCTCTCTCTCTCTCTCTCTCGATATTATTAAAGAGGCAGATAACCCCAGCTATGATCTGAAATCGTGTCATTTGTAATTAGTCATCTTGTAACCATGACTGAAGAGCTAAAAGCATCTCGAAGCAATGATCCGCAGCCTAACATGAAGGTGTCTGAAGCCACTCTGCCTTGGAGACATGATGCCATGGTCTCCCCTTTATCAATTGCCCTTTACTGAGCACTTGCTGTGCATGAGGGATAGGGCTCATTGCTTCACAGACAGTACTTCTAATTCTCACAGCAAGGCTATGATAGATTTGATGAGCATTCCTATTTTACCGCTACGTAAAATAGGGCTCAAGGTCACTTGGTGGAGGACCTAACACTTGAGTAGCTAGACTCAAGGAACCAGACTGATCACTTAGCACCACTGGGTTAAATGAACAATAGCTCTGGTCCAAGCCCCATCTTACTCCATTCGACAGATTAAGAAACCGAGTCCCAGAGAAGGAAATAGAATCCCAGGCTTAGGGTCTCGCCTCCTTCTTCTGCCTGTAAGTTTGGTCTGCTTGAATATTTGTGCTCCTAATCACTGCTCAAGTAGTGCCCATTCTGGGGCTGCCTGGCTGGAGTCATAAAGGCTACAACTCAAGGTTTCTGTTTCCACTTGCAAAATACAAGATACCTATAGGTGATGTATCCAGCTCTGTCTCCAATCCCTAATCCCCTTGTCTTATTTCCTTTACCACTGAAAGGAACCAAATACCCTTAGCAAGGTATTTGAAAGAGACTAGCTATACAGAGAAGCCAACCCAAGATGCCTATTATGAAAGAAGGTGAATGGATGAAACTACATTCACTGAGTGGCTTTCATAAGTCAGTCGCTGTTTCCCTAAAACACTTTCCATAGATTACCTCAACTGCACCTCACCACAACCCAAGGATGCTATCCCCATTTCACAAATGATGAAACGGTATTGGAAAGAGTAGGGAACTTACCGCAGGCCCCACCATTCGTGGGCGGCAGAGCCAGGATGAAAACCTCAGTCTGTGCTTCGGAAGCCACCTGCCCACCACTCTCCAGGTGCCTCTTTAAAATCGTGTCCCCTCCCACCCCACCCACCAGCCGCCAGACAACCAGAGAGCAGATAAAATAACAGCTGCCCATTGGTGCTGGCCTCTGCTGGGTAATGAAGCATTTGGGGAATGCGTGTGCTGTTCTCCCCGCAGGGTGCAAATGTGGGGGTTACAGCAACCGGTGGAGGCTTCCTCCTGGGACGAGGAGGATGCCTTGTGGTGCTTTCTCGGCTGGAATTCCAGAGATTAAGCCTCTGAAAAAGACTGGGTCAGAAAAAGTGGGCAAAGCCAGAAATAAGAGGTTCTTAAGCCCAGGCATGAAATTTTTTTTTTTAAATTGCCATCATGAAGAGCAAGAGCCATAAATAGCACAAGCGCTCCTCGGCACATATATGGAAGCTTCCCTCCCAGCCAGCCCCCGGGGATTATGGACAGGTCGCTGAAACACGCTGGGTCACCGAGTTCCTGGCATCCAAATGTTGCTTTTATGGACTTTTCCCAAAATCCATCCATCACCATGATTACAGAAGCCCAGGCAGAGCCCAGCATCGAAAGGAACAACAACAAAAAAGAAACCCTGCCGGACATGGGTCATCTGGTCCCAGCAGACTCTTGCTAGATGCTTTCAAATCCATCTTCTCCCTAAGGCTTCACGTCCAGCCTGAAAAATTGGTGCTATTTTCTCCATTTTACAGTTGAGATAACAGAGTCTCAGGGAAAATTGCTTATAATCATGCAGCTGATGAGAGGCTGAGCCAGACTCTGGCTCATTTTTTCTCCATCTGGTCAACCTCCCACCCATGGCCTCTGGCTTTCTGGAGGGACTCCAACTCAGGTAGGAAGGATCCCGAGCCTCACCTGGCTTTGCTGACCTCCTCACAGGCCTCAGAGGCACAGTTTGCTTGGGATGTTTTCCCACTGTGGTCATACCATTCCCCTGAGGTCATACCATTCCCCTGGGCTGCCCAAACAAGCTTTACTGTGATCAGGCCTGGAGTCCCTCTAAACCCTTCTTTCTTCAAGGTCAAGTTTATTGATCCAGATTCTCTCATGAACTGCCTGCGTGTCTTCAAATGTACCATGCTCAGTTGTCACTTCTCCTTGAGGGCTTTTCTTCACTACTCCCAAGTCCGATCAAGGACCCTGTGTCAAAGCACTGTGCTTTATTTAGTGTACATCACTGTCAAAGCCAGTTCTCTGGAGACTGCACCCTCCCCAGGAAACCGCCCCTAGCACCTGGTGTGGAGAACCTCGGAGGGCCACCTCTGACTGGTTCAAGAGCAGATGTAAGATCTCATCTGGGTCAAGCAGAATGCCTCTTCTGACAAAAGGATCGTGTTTTCTACATCGCGGGTAGAGAGGCTGAGAGTATTTGGTAACACAGCTGTGTTAACAGCTACACTCTAGACAAAGTGATCATGAGAGACTTCGGTCAATGTCTCCTGTTGGTCCATCTCTCCCAAAGCCTTATCGTTCCAAGTTATACTTAATGTCCCTCCGACGTATCTCCCTTTTGTTCAAGATGGCTCGTGTAGATTTCGGTTATGTGCAGCCAAAATAAAAATTCTGTATTTTACTTGCTTGTTTTCCTCTTTATCTTCCCACTTGACCTAGCTCCTCAAACACTGCAACTTTGTCCTAAATTCTTAGCTCAGCGATGGCTCACGCCTATAATCTCAGCAGTTTGAGAGGCCGAGGTGAGAGGATTACCTGAGCCCACGGGTTCAAGACCAGCCTGGGCAACTTGGCAAGACCCCCATCTCTACAATTTATCAAAAAATTAGCCAGGCATGGTAGTGCACGCTTGTAGTTCCAGCTACTTGGAAGGCTGAGGCAGAAGGATCGCCAGAGCTCAGTAGGTCGAGGCGGTGGTGGCCGGGAGTGTGCCACTGCACTCCAGCCTGAGCGATAGGGTGATAATCCAACTCAAAAAAAAAAAAATTCTTAGCTAAGAGAAAGTGTCCATAGAGAGATGGATGGATAAATGGTCGATCACCTCACTTCCCACCTTTCTTTCCTCCCAGACATCTACACACTTGTACATCCTTTTCTTCATACGTTTTCTTTCAGGGCGTGTTATCAAACAAATATCATGCGCTGAGATCTTGTTAGAACAGCAAAGAACTCAAGATGCCTCATGCAGGAGCCTGCCCTTGGAGTCCACTTAACTAGAGCAGGTACGATGTCAAACACAATAATACCCACCGTTTATTGAATGCCTACTGTATGCTATGCAAAGCACTTTACACACCATCTCATTAAAATCTCACAGCAAACTTGTGGAAAGTTGTTGTTATACCTGCCTTACAAAAATGAAACCTGAGTCTCGGAGTGACCCACTCAGTGTCACATGGGTAATAAGTGTTGAAGCCAAGTTTTGACTCACGCTTTATCTCTGTCCCGAGCCCATTGTGCGTCTGGGCTGCCCCATCTAATCACAATGCTAAAGCCTTAGACAAGAATGACAGCTCCAGGGCCAGACCACTCAAAGGTTTTAGAGAAGACCGTGGCCTGGGCAGAGGTTCTCTGGTCAAGTGGTGGAAGCGCTTGACAGTTGGAAAGAGGAAGATGACAGTAATCTGCTAGAGGAGAGGGGTCCGCAGATCAGAACGGGGCTGCCACTGCACCCCTGGTGCTGTCCACTAGAGAGCCAGCTCTTTGAAGACCAACCAGGGTGCGGGCCTCAAGCATCCCTTTTCTCCAGTTCTTAGCTCTTCTTCTAATGTCACAAATGGTACCCAGTGACAAACAGAGGGGCAGGGGCTCCTTTCCAGGTGCCAGAGATGGGTCCAGGCGTCAAAAGCTCAGGATCAATTAGCCGAGCGTGGTTGCGCGCGCCTATAATCCCGGCTACTCAGAAGGCTGAGGAGGAAGGATCACCGGAGCCCAGCAGGTCGAGGCTGCGGTGACCGGGAGTGGCCACTGCACTTCAGTCTGGGCGACAGAGTGAGACTCCAATTCAAAAAAAAAGCTCAGGACCAGTACAAAGTACAAAGCAGCCTAGAGTTGTCTGGTGAGCCGACCCGAGGCCCTTGGGAGGCCTTCAGATGTATCCTATTATTGTGAGGCCAACTTCTTTCTGTTAGTCAGCTTTCTTTTGACAGAAGTCCAACTCAAAGTTGCCTGAACAAACAAAAAAGGAATTTAGTGACACTTGTAACCAAACTTCAGAGTCTCCTGGCTGTCATCTGCTTTCCTTTGTGTTGGCTTTATTCCATCCTCTCAGGGTAGCTGGACAACCCCAGCACCGTCAGGTTTGTTCACCCAACTTGACAATAACAAGTTAAAAAAGAAACAGCTCCAGAGCATTGTGGAACCAGCTTTCACATCACCTTGTGTGCAAATGATGGTATTTTGATGAGCTTCTGACTGCTTGTATTCTTATTTTTCTCTTCGTAGATAAATAAGAATATTAAACTTTTTCTTTAAAAAGCACCCCTTTCTAAATAGTTCTGGCAACGTCTCTGGATAGATGCTATTGGCTCTGATTGGTCAGACTTAGGATGTGTATCCATCCCACATCCTGCTAGTGAAGGTATCTCAGGTTCATCTAAGGTTCTTTGTAGACCAGGTTCAGGCTGTGAACCCATTGTTGGAGGCATCATGGAAGTAAACACCCTGTGCTGACCGCCCAAAGCAATTGTGAGAAAAGAATATTTTCTAGTTTCTCAGGAGTGTTGTTACCAGGAGAAGGAGGAATGGGTGATGGGAAGGCAAAACCATGGGGCTGAATCACTTTGAGAAGCATTCGTTCATTTATTCCTTCACTGCGTATACACACATAGAAGAGAGAAACCAGAAGGCTTTGGTGTGTGACATCAAGAATAGCAGCAAATAATTCTGTGGTTCTTTATAGTTTACAAGTTGCTTTCACCTTCATTGTATCACTTAATCTCTATGTTAACTCTGCATGGTGCTGACAGCCCTACTTGACAGATGAGCTTCAGAGAAGTAAAGTCATTAGCTTAAATTTCCCGGTGTGAGAGACTGGATAGCTGTGCCCAAATCTGCTACTTATTCCTTGTAACAGGATTACAGATCCATACCCTTTGTCATGTGATTTTGCAGGCTTCTCAGTAGGCAGAGTGACCTATTGACTCTGGGCTAACAGCGTCAGAAAGGAAGTGATGTGCACCACACCTCAGCAGAGGCTTGAGGTGTGCTGTAAGTTTCACCTGGCTTCTTGAGCTCCTGTGCTCTGCCATGAGATGAGCATGTCCCAGACAGCAACGGCTCACAGGATATGCTCAGTAAGGAATGGGTTCATCTTGGCTCTCAGATTAAGAAGACATGCAGAGCAGGCTTGAACCCAACACACTGCTGGGAGCCCAGTCTAGTGGGGTTCAACAGACCCAGATCTAGGCAGATAACTATATAAAAGTGGAGGGCTGGCAGATAGCAAGGGTTTAAAATATGTGAAATCTGAGTCTGCACCCCCTATTGAAATGCCTGCCCCAAGGCATTTTCAGAAGTTAACGTTGGTCCTAAAATTCATTGAATTAAAAAGTGTATGGCTGTTCATCTTTAAAATGACTGTTTATCTTTAAAACAATATACACTGCAGTGCCAGCTTCTAAATGTTCCCAAGGCCAAAGTTAGTTTTGATGCACACAGATAAACACAAATGAAGTGGCTGTGTTTCAAGAGAAGTTTGTCAGAGATTGGAGCTGGCGTTTTGGAACTGGAAGACAATGTTTGTTGCTGTAAGCCACTGAGATGTGAGGGATGTTTGTTACACAGCAAACACTGACTAATGTACATAGCTAATACGCTATGAGTCAGGGACTTAGAGGCTGATCTACCGTGGCAGCACAGAGCGTAGAGAAAGGGCTCTGAATGCCTGCAACCAATTTAGACTTCACCCTAAGGAAAGCTGGGGCTACTGAAGGAAATGACCTGCTTAGGTACACGCATTAGCACATTAGGGCCAGGACTTTAGTGAGCCAGGCTTTAAACAGGAGACCCAAGGAGAGGGTAGGCTCTGAGGTCCGGAGAAGAAATGATCAGATGGTGAGGGTTGCAGTTATGACAGCCCAGATGTGGATGCAGGTTTCTGTCCAGCTGTCGCAGCTTCATAATCGTTCAACTCAGCTAAAAACCATATCAACAGGGCCAGGTTAATCCCTTATGATAACTGCTGGATATAAATCTGTTGAATAACTTATACAATTGGCAAGAGAAGATTTTATCATCCATTGTCTCTTTTTTGATTAGCATTCATTTGATTGTAATTATGGAACACAATTCAGTGTCATGTTTTATGTATGCAGCAGGTTATCAGCTCCAATTTCTGACAAAGTGCTCATGAGATACCACGCCTTCATTTGTGTTTATTCGTGTGCAGCAAAAACTGATTTTGGACTTGGGAACATGTAGAAGTTGGTTCTGGGATATATATTGTGTACATTTTAAAGATAGACAGCTATGCATACTTTTAATTCAATGAATTTTAGGACCGATGTTAACTTCTGAAAAATCAGTGTTTGGGGGAGACATTTAAATAGGGGGTTCAGATTCAGATTCCACATGTTTCAATCCCTTGCTATTGGCCAACCCTCTACTTTGATCTAGTTGTCTGTCTTAACCTGTGTGACAATTACACCCATTTTGCAGATGAGGAAATTGAGATGTGGGGAAATAAAAGGACTTGGTGGTAAGAAAGGGAAGCATTAAGAAGATATGTCAAAGTGATAAGTTGCTTGGCCGGGCTACCTGGGTAACTGTTTTCAAATAAATCGATTTTTAAAAGCCTACTTCTTCGAGCCTCTATGTCCTTATTTGACAAAAGTGTTTGAAGATACTAATATCATAGGGTTGCCATACAGATGAAACATGTAGCGAGCATTTGCCATTCGCAATTCTTGCTACCCTTCACACACCTTTGAAATCCCTTTTAAGTCAGAAAGCTTTCTTGCCATGAGAATCTTGAGTTCCACAGCTCGCTTTACTTTTCAGTAGCTTTACTGAGATATAATTTACACACCATAAAATTCACATATTTTTAAGTTACAAATCAATGATTTTAAGGAGAGTTATAGAGCTGTGCAGCCATCATCACACTCCATTTTTTAAAGCGTTTTCATTACTCCAGAAAGATCCCTCATGCCCATCTGGAGTCCAGCCCCCCCTTGCCCCAGCCCTAGCCAGCCAAACATGAATCTGGCCTTCTGTTTCTACAGATTTCCCTTTCTCCCGAATATTTTGTGTAAACAGAATTATGTAACTTGTGGTCTCTTGTATCTGTTTCTTTCGTTTCGTTTAACATATATTTGTGGTTGCTGTTGTTTTGAGCTGAGGTCTCACTCTCTCCCAGGCTGGAGTGCAGTGGAAATAACAGCTCCCTGCAGCCTCGAACTCCTGGGCTCAAGCAATCCTCCTGCCTCAGCCTCCTGAGTAGCTGGGACTGTAGTCACATGCCACCATGCCAGGCTAATTTTAAAAAATTTTTGTAGAGGTGAGGTCTCACTATGTTGCCCAGGTTGGTCTTGGACTCCTGACCTCAAGCAATTCTCCTGCCTCAGTCTCCCAAAGTGCTGGAATTATAGATGTGAGCCACCACACCTGGCCTTAGCTTGTTTCTGATGTTCTTTCACGTGCCTTTGTATTGCTGAATTCCACTGTGTGTATACACACAATTTATTTAGACCAGTTGTTGCACATTTAGATTATTTCAAGTTTTAGGGTTGTCTTAGCCTGTTTTGTGCAACTAATAACCATCTACCACAGAATAAAGAAGAGACAGTTATTTTCTCACAGTTCCAGATGCTAAGAATTCCAAGATCGAGGCCGGGGAGGGCCTCTTTGCTGTGTCCTCTCGTGCAGAAGAATGGACGCGAGATAACCCACTCTCAGAAGCCCTTTTTCTAGAGGCATTAATCCACTCATGAGGGCACAGCCCTCATGACCTAAATACCTCCCAAAGCCCACACCTCTTAACACTGAGGATTGTTGCACTGGAGATTGATTTTCAACATGAAACTTGGAGAGAACAAACACATTCAATTCATTATCAGGCTATCATGAAAAATGCTTCTAGGAACGCTGGTCCACGTGGCTTTGCGTGGACGTGTGGCTTTGATTTCTCCAACTAGTGTTTCCAGCCTCTCTTGCAGCAAGAGTGCAGACACATAAACCAGGCTTCTTCAGTCAGTGTCCTAGCTGTGATCCCTCTGCTAATTCCCACAGCAGCTTTTCCGCTGCCATCTGTAGAGATAGGCTGCTCTGTTCTCCAGCACCATGTTATTTTAATAGCTCACATTTGCTGAGTATTTTCCATATGCCCAGCAATACCCTTTGTCAGAATCCTCACAACAGCCTTCCAGAGTGGGCTCTATAATGTTCCCCATTCTACAGATGAGCCAGCTGAGGCACAAAGAGGTTAGGTCACCAACACGCTAGAAAGCAACAGAGCCAGGAATCAAACCCAGGCAGCCGGACATCAGAGGCTTCATGCTTGACTGCCTCTCCACGTTTTGAAAAGTGGCTGATTCTGGCCCCTGAACTCAGACCTAGTTGCACATTTCTGGCTTTGACAACCACAGTGCCCTCTTCCTCCAATGATAATCCATGGGGCACCAGCTCACTAGGACGTGAAGTGGAGACACTGCAGAAAGAGCATCTTCTGGGTTTCAGAGCACTGACAGCCACTGCCATCAGAACAACGCTCCACGTGCCCCAGGGGCCGCTGACATCCACGGTCCCATGTAATCGCCTGGTCACCCAGGGACAGCCAAGAAGGGAGAGATGTTATTATTCTACAAAGAGATGGGGAAGCAGAGGCTCAGAGAGCTGCAGTCAATTGCTTAAACTTAAACAAGGAGTGAGTCCCAGAAGCCAGAAATCCATCCTCAGTGGGCCATTGGCCAGTTCTGAGCCTTCCTCAAGCCCTGCTCCAAACTCCACAAGCTCAAGTCTCCATGGTGGCTGCAGAAGAGAGTAAGAGTTCGTCATTGCCCTGGGTAGCAGCAGAGGGAGAGTAAGAGTTCGTCATTGCCCTGGGTAGCGGCAGAGGGTTGTAGCTGGACTCTAGAACCATCTAAACCTGGATCAAATCCTGGATCCTCTCGTTTGCCACCTGTGTCATGTGGAGAGAGTCTTTTATTTCTCTTTTTAAAAAATAGAAATAGAGTCTTTCTATGTCGCCCGGGCTGGTCTTGAACTCCTGGGCTCAAGCAGTCCTTCTGCCTTGGCCTCCCAAAGTGTTGGGATTATAGGCGTGAGCCTACACACCCAGCCTGAGTCTGTTTCCCATTTTGTAAAATGATAGAAGAATAATACTCCAGGAGGCTACTGTGAAAATTACTTACTAGAAAGATGGTTCCAAATTATACTGCCACAATCTGCATGTGAAAAGTACCCATTTTCCAGCATCTTATTCAAAACTATGTATTTTTTAAGATGCTGCTAACAGCTCTAGCATGTGCAGATATTTTTCACAACTGATTCTAGAAACTGATAAAAAAAATCAGAGATTAATTTATTTCTCTCCAAGTTGTCATACATAAACAGCTGCATTGGCACAAATTCATTGGAGGCAAATGCACTGCCTTAAAAATTTAGCACGAGGACTTTATGCTTTATTTTGACAAGTACATTTAAGAGAATTCTTGTAGCTTAATGTATTTTTCTAACCATTCAGCTTGTTTGTTCTTTTCCGCATGTTTTATATGGATACCAGAGTTAGCTACATGCTACAGAAAAAATTGCTGCAGGATTCTGATGGCATGCACGAAGGGGACCAAAAACACCCCGGAATTTATTTATACAAAACTGTGTATTTATTCTTACATGATTAAACTTCAGTCACCCTCAAAGGACTCTTCATTTAATGCAATACGCTTATCAAGATGTTTTTCCACTGCTCAGACAGCTTTTGAACTCTTCAGTTGTGATGCCTTTTCATGCTTCTGCCATTTTTGTTTCACCTCTTCCATACTGGCAAAATGTTTCCCTTTGAGGACTTTTTTCATTCGAAGCAACAAGAAAAAGGTCACTCAGGGTCAGATTGGGTGAATAGGGAGGGTGAGGCACAGGGGTCATGCCGGTTTGGGGCAAAACTGCTGAACACTCAGCACGGTATGGGTGGGTAGGTTGTCGTGGCGGAAGAACCAGTCACTTGTTTACCACAGCTTGGGACATTTCTTCCACAAATCATGATGCAACCTTCTCAAAACTTCCAGATAAAATCTTTGGTTGACCACTTGATTTGGAGGAAGCGATTCCAAGTGTACTACAAAGGACCTGTCCTTCAAAAGATAATTCCAGTTTTCTGGGGTTCCCCCATCATGGATCTCTACTGCCCTTTCCCTCAACAGCTAAAGAGAGTGAGAGATTATCTGGGTGGAACACGGGGAATTAGAAAGGGGAGGGGTCACAGGGACTGTGTTCCTAGGAACTGACTTGCTCTACCGACCTTCACCCCCGGCCTCTGTATGGTGGATCCCTCCAGTGCTGAGTAAGGTTCTGATTCTCCAGATCAACAAGGCGGGGGGCCTCTGCCCTCAAGAAATCACATCAAAATTTCACTACAGAATGCCTAAGGCTGATGGGGAGGCGCAGGTGCACGGAAGACGGAGCCGCTCATCTCCACGGAAACAAAGAGGGTGAAGGCAGCTTGAGTCGCCAGGCCTAGGAAGTGACAGCAGGGTGCTCCAGGCAAAGGGACAGTGGGTGCAAAGGCAGGGAGGTTTGATCATTCATGGTGAGTCTGAGGAAGCCAAGAATCCAAAGCGATTTGAATCCCATGCATGCACGCGTGTGTGGGTCTAAGTGGATGAACTGACCGCGCTGGATAAAGAGGATGGCTGCTGACACATGGAACCACTTGTGTCCGGCTACAGACACTGGGGAGTCATCAGTGTTTCTTCTAGGAAAATAATAGAGTATTTTTTGCATTTAGAAAGATCACCCAGGTTGGCTGGGCACGGTGGCTCAGACCTGTCATCCCAGCACTTTGGGAGGCCGAGGCGAGAGGATTTTCTGAGGCCAACGGCTTGAGAACACCCTGGGCAACTTGGTGAGACCTCGTCTCTACAGTAAAAAAAATAGCCGGGTGTGGTGGCAAGTGCCTGTAGTTCCAGCTACTTGGAAGGCTGAGGTAGAAGGATCACCTGAGCTCAGTAGGTTGACGTTGTGGTGGCCATGAGCATGCCACTGCACTCCAGTCTGGGTGACAGAGTGAGACTTCACAAAGAAAGAAAGAAAGAAAGATCACCTAGGTTGCCATAAGGAGGATGAGGTTCAGTGAAGTCTAATGATGGAAAGACTAGTGAGGAAGTCCATTTGGGAAATAATGAGGTCAGAACTACTCCTTAGTGGTAGAGATGGAGAAGAGGAGAAGGATGTGGAAGACATTTGAAATAAGACCGACAGTCCATATTGGGTGACTGCATGTAGAGAAATAGGGAGTAAAAAACCTTAAGTTCTGTCCCGGTTTCTGGTTCAGCTGACCAGAGGGAGAACGAGGCTGTTCACGGAGCCAGGTGGCCCAGAAGCAGGGAGGTGATGGACTCTTCTCGACAGATGGAGTCTGAGGAGCCCAGGACCCTGCAGGTGGCCATGTCCAGAGAAGAAAGGGAGACTAGAGGCAGTGGAAACATCAATAGGAGTCTTGGAGAAGAGGCCACTCCCCAGGCAGGACACGTGTGTTGGTGGGCAGGATACGGCAGGGGCTTTAAGGGCCTCGTGATGAAAACTCTTCTGTCTGTGACTGGCACGAGAAGAATCGGGAGCTGTGGGGCAGCAGAATGTGCCACCTCCAAATAAGCCACTTTAGCATAAAGATTATTTTGAGCTAGAGGTTCAAATAAAACAAATTCTCTATGCCTTTGCAGAGCCTTAGTTTAGCTCCCACTTGTGAGTGCGTGCAGGGTTTGGTTTCCTGTTCCTGTGTTAGTTCATTTAGGATGATGTTCTCCAATTCCAACCAAGTTGCTGCAAAAGACATTATTCCATTCTTTTTGATAGTTGAGTAGTACTCCATAATGCAAGAGGTCTTCAACACCCGGGCCACGGATCAGTACTGGTCCATGACCTGTTAGGAACCAGGCCACACAGCAGAAGGTGAGCGATGGGCAAGCCAGCAAAGCCTCATCTGTATTCACAGCCACTCCCCACTGCTAGCATTACTGCCTGAGCTCCATCTCCTGCCAGATCAGTGGTGGCATTAGATTCTCACAGGAGTATAAACCCTACTGTGAACTGTGCATGTGAGGAACCTAGGTTGTGTGCTTTTTATAAGAATCTAATGCCTGATGATCTGAGGTGAAGCTGAGGCAGTGATGCTAACACTCTCTCCCATCATGCCCAGATGGAACCATCTAAGAAAATAAGCTCGGGGCTTCCACTGATTCTGCATTATGGTGAGTTGTGTCATTATTTTATTACCGATTACAATGTAACAATAATAGAAATAGAGTGCAGAATAAATGTAATGCACTTGAATCATTCCAAAACCATCTCCCGACCTGTCCCCCACCAGTCCATGGAAAATTGTCTTCTGGGAAACTGGTCTCTGATACCAAAAGGTAGAGAACCCCTACCATAGTGTATATATACACCACATTTTCACTATCCACTGATCAGTTGGTGGGTATTTAGGTTGACTCCACATCTTTGCAATTGCAAACTGTGCTGCAATGAACATGTGAGTGCAGGTGTCTTTTTAAATATAATGACCTCTGTTCCTTTGGAGATACTATTGACATAAAGAACAAACATACAGTAGGTGCAAGAAGGCACACCGACCTGACAAGAAACTCCCAAGTGAAAGGTGTCCTCCCTTATACCAGCAGGAAGGAACATTCTTATCACCAGAGACAGGGCATCGAGGCCATGAGAATGCTACGCAAACAAACTGTGTCAAAACAACCCTAACCTTCCGTCAGTCTCCTCATATCTTTTCGTTACTTTCCCACAATCACCTCTCTTTGTTCCACCGAGGATATAACACTTAGATTTTGACACTGCTTTGGGTCTTTTTTTCCTTAGGAGGGCTCGCATGTCACCTACATTCATACTTAAAAATGTATGTATGCTTATCTCTTGTTAATCAGTCTTTTGCTACAGAGCTGCAGTCAAGAACCTAGGACGGGTAGTGGAAAAACTGTTCCCCTCTACAGAAGCAAGGACAGGAAGCCTGTGCCATGACATCTGGGAGGCTTAACTAGCAAAATGAAATGTAAAGGGACCAGCAGAGGCGCCGTCATTGTTTCTCTCCACGAGCCTGTCCTGGATACTCCACGGTCAAGCTCTTCCCTGCTAGGCGGAGCGTCCACACTCCAGAGCAGAGGGAAGACACTATTTCCATCAAGCTTCATGAATTTGATCAGCAGTCAGCAGCTCAATCCCACTGGTATGAATCTCTCTTGCTGGAGAGAGGAATTAACTCTTAACAGCCTCATGTCTGGTTCATCATTGGCTGCTACACAGACATGCCAGAGTGCATGGTTCACTAATGACAAAATCTAGAGAGATGTCTGAGAGTAAGAGGGAGCAGGGAAAGTGGAGCGAGTGCTTCTAACTGGCAAAATCAAGAGTGGCTTTCAGGGACTGTGTTGCTTGTAATGGCCTGTAAAGGATCTGTTGATCTGGGGCAGGTACATATATTTGGGGCAGGTAACTACAGTGGGTGGGAAGGGTGATTTCAGGTAGAAGCAGCAGCATGAGCAAAGACAGAGGTGACAGTGGAAGAGGTCATGGGAATAATGAGCCATTCCAGGCTGGGTTGGAGGATGATGGCCTGAGTCAGGGCTGCTCTGGAGGGTCTGAAAAGGAGCATTTGTTGCTCTGCCTGTCCCGTATCCAGTCCTCCTTCACTTCTGGTCACCACATCCTGTTTTCCCTGTAAGGAGCCACCCTTCCACTCTCTGTGCATGTCACTCAGCTGGGTCTGACTCCACCTCCTAGACAGTGATTGGTTCAAGCATGGACACATGACCTGTGCTGGGCCAATAAGGTTCTTCCCTAGGACTTTTGCTGTACCTCTTTGAAAATACATTCTCTCTTTCCACTTGGGTTTAGCTGTTGGGGTGTAAGCTTGGAGCTCCTGGCTTCTATCTTTGCCATCACATGGGGGAATCTACAGCAAAGTACCCCCACCACAGAAATTAACAGAACTAAAAGGGAATAATTCTGCTGACATCTGTTGGGCATGATGCCAGTCCACTCTTAGAGCTTTTAGTTATGTGAGGCAGTACATTCCTTTTTTTTTCTTATCTTCACCCCTGCTGAAGCTTATTTGTATTGGTTGTCACTAAAGAATTCTGATTAATAAAATAATATAACAGCAGTTGGATTTTAGTTAGCATTAATCACACACCAGGTGGTGTTTTAAGAGACTTATACGTAATTCAATCAAACGTCCCACAAACAACAGCAGGTGCTAATTAAAAATCTCCTTTTATAGATAAGAAGAACTAAAGCCCAAAGAGGGAAACCATATTTCACTTCTAGTAAGGAGTGGAGCTGAGATTTGAAGTCACAGAATTTGTGTTCTTACCCGTTCTGCTACATTAACTCCCAGTTTTGGCCCTGTGGTTTTCCTTCACATGAACTCAAACTGGTGGTACCTGGATCCTTTATGCTCTGACTCTGCCCAGCTCAAGATAATTCTCATCTTATTTGTAGCATGCTATTCTGAGTTTAAGAGTGTCCATGATTATCACTCTTTCTTTAATAGTCTTAATTCCAGTAGAAGATCCAATCAAACAGAACTTGGTTCTTAGTCTTAAAGTCCTTTGCCCCTTTTCTCCCAGGAGAAAACCCCTGGTGACCACTCAAAATGCAACTCTCTAGATGGAGGTTTGCACCACAGTGTACCCACCTATCCACCCTTGTCCTACTCAGAGTTTCCTGCTATAACCACAAATGACTCTCTCGGCCAAAGCTGGAAACCTTATGGACATCAGCCCTGGAGCAACCTGGAAACTGTCGACAATACAAGTAAAGCTGTGTGTGTCAGGTACTGCCCTAAGCATTTTGCAGGCTCTGTCTCTGAATTTGAACCTGTCTGCTCCATAATCTAGTGTTCTAACCTCATACTGCTTTCCAGGTACAAAATATCCCAAGAAAGGCACATGCCGAAATAATGAGATGTGCCATCTTCTTTTAAAAGCTCAAGGAAATAAGTTTGAGTTTTGGACACACAAAAAAAGACTAGAGATATTGCACTGTGGCTATTAATGTGCATAATTTATTTCTTTTTATTATTAGGGGTTGACCCATAGTAAGGACTGAAGTTGTGCCAATCTACGTAAGATGAAATTGAGAATATTTCATATGAATGGAATAGAATGAAATAGAATAAAGCTAACCAAGTCAAACTGAAAATAAGACAGAAAATGCATTGGGTTTGGAGACAACTATATCAATGACTGAACCATGAACAGTAACTGATGGGAATAAAATCTTGAAATCATGGAGAAAGATAAATTTGTCTCTTGAAAAAACCCTGCCTGAATTCTAGTAGAGTATTTTAAAAAGAAATTAACTGCTATCCACAGTAAGAAGTATATATGTGCATAATGATACGTGTGTGTGTGTGTGTATGTGTGTGTAGTCATTTTATTGTCTTCACTTTATTGTCCTTTGCAAATGCTTTTTTTTTCTTTCAAATTGAAATTGCAGGTTTGTGACAACTCTGCATTGAGTGAGTTTATTGGTGTCATTTTTCTAACATAGGCTCACTTTGTGTCTCTGTGTCACATTTTGGTAATTCTCAAAATATTTCAAACTTTTTCATTATTATCTGTGTTCTTGTGATCTGTGTTATTGTGATCCACGATGTTGCTATTGTAATTGTTTTGGGACACCACAAAACTGCACCCATATGAGACAGTGAACCTAATCAATAAATGTGTGTGTGTTCTGACTGCTCCACTCACTGGCTATCTTTTCATCTCTCTCCCTCTCCTCAGACATCCCTGTTCTATGAGGTACAACAATATTGAATTTAGGCCAATTAACAACCCTAAAATGGTCTTTAAGTGTTCAAGCGAAAGGAAGAGTTGCATCTTTAAATTAAAATCTAGATACTTAATTGGGACGACATGTTAAAAGCCAAGATAGGACAAAAGCAAGGTCTCGCATCAAGTTGTTAGCCAAGTTGTGAATGTAAAGAAAAAGTTCTTTTCTTTTAACTTTTAAATTTTTTATTTTTAAAGATGTGGAGTACAATTCAGGGTTGGGTATACAAATGTTCATTAAGGTACCCTTGTTGATAAGGTATGCCCCACCTCCTGACAGTTTACTTCAAATGCTAATCCACCCTCCCTCCCCTGGCAGTTTCCCACTACTGCCAGTCCCTTTCTTGCAGTAGTATGATAATTGTTCAAGGCCCATTTATGAGTGAGAACATATGGTACTCTGTTCTTTGTTTCTGTGATAGCTCACTGAGTATTTCAGACTCTAAATTCATCCAAGTTGCTGCGAAGAGAAAAAGTTCTTTTAATTGCCTTCAATAACCTACGTGTGCAAAGTGAAGCAGTCAGCTAATGTAGAAACTGCAGCAAGTTATCCAGAGGAACTAGCTAGGGTCATTGACGAGGGTGGTTCCACTAAACAACAGATTTTCAATGTAGACAAAATGACCTTCTATTAGAAGATGTTATCTAGGAATTTCATAGCTAGAGAGAAGTCAATGCCTGGCTTCAAAGCTTCAAAGGACAGACTGACTCTTTTGTTAGAGGTTAAATGTAGCCGTTGACTTGAAGTTGAAGCCAATGCTCATTTACCATTTCAAAACTCCTAGGGCCCTTAAGAATTATGCAACTCTATTCTGCCTAACTTTTAGAAATGAAACAACAAAGACTGAATGACAGTGCATCTGTTTATGCATAGTTTACTGAATGTTTTAAGTCCACTGTTGAGATCTACTACTTAGAAAAAATAATTCCTTTCAAAATGTTACTGCTCATAACAATGCAACTGGTCACCCAAGAGCTTTGGTGGAAATGTAAAGGAAATGCATGCTGTTTTCATGCCTACTAGCACAATATCCATTCTGTAACCCATGGGTCAAAGTGTGATTTTTGCTTTATTATTATTATTATTTTGAGTTAGAGTCTCACTCTGTCACTCATGTTGGAGTGCAGTGGCACACTGCTCACAGCCACCTCAGCCTCAACCTGATAGGCTCTGGTGATCCTTCTGCCTCAGCCTTCCAAGTAACTGGAACTACAGGTGCGTGCTACCATGCCCGGCTAATTTTTGGATTTTACTGTAGAGACGATGTCTTATCATGTTGCCCAGGTTGGTCTCGAACCCGTGAGCTTGGGCAATCCTGTGTCCTCAGCCTCCCAAAGCTGAACCACCACGCCTGGCTGATTTTTGCTTTAAAATCTTATTATTTAAGAAATGCATTTCACAAGTCTAGAGCTGCCATCGATTGTGATTTCTCTGATGAATATGGGCAAAGCAAACTGAAAACCTTCTGGAAATGATTCATCATTCAAGATGCCACTAAACACATTTGGGATTCACAGGAAGAGGTCCAAGTATCAACAGGACTTTGGAAGAAGTTGATTCCAACCCTCATGAATGACTTTGAGGAGTTCAAGACTTTGCCGGTTCCTCAGTGGAGGAAGTCACTGCAGATGTGGTAGAAACAGCAAGATAACTAGAATTAGAAGCAGAACCTGAAGATGTGACTGGATTGCTGCGATCTCATGAAAAAATTCTAACGAATGAGAAGTTTGCTTTGTATGGATGAGCCAATTAAGTGACTTTTTAAGATGGAAGAATTTAGTATATTATATTATTTAGTTGATAAAGCAATGGCGGGGTTAATAGGATTAACTCCAATTTTGAAAAAAAAAAGTTCTACCGTGGATAAAATGTTATAAAATTGCATCGTATATTGCAGAGAAATCTTTCATGAGAGGAAGAGTCAGTTGATGGGGCAAACTGTGTTGTTGTCTTATTTTAAGGAGCTGCCACAGCCACCCCAGTCTTTGGTAACTACCACCAGTCAGTCAGCAGCCATCGACATCAAAGCAGAACCCTCCACCCGCAAACAGATGATGACTCCCTGAAGGCTTAGATGATAATTAGCCTTTGTTAGCAATAAAAGCCTTTTAATTAGGGTATGTACATTGTTTTAGACATAATGCCATTGCACACTTAATAGACTATATATAGTGTGATGTAAACATAACTTTTATATGCACTAGGAAATAAAAAAATTTATGTGACTTGCTTTGTTGCCATATTTGCAATCTCATGAGAAAATTCTAATGAATAAGAAGTTGCTGGTTATAGATGAGCAAAGAAAGTGTTTTTTTGAGATGGTAGGATTCAGAATATTATATAATTTAGACAGTAAAGAATTGAGGTGGTCTAAAACCAAGCCTGCATTATCTCCAAGGTATGCCTGTATAGATGCATATGGCTATAAGTAGACATAGCTAGATATAAACAAAAAGGAAGTTTCATGAAATAGCATTGATCCATACTACCCAGAATGCACTTTAATTTCTGGTCTATTCCATTCTAGTCTAGTCTAGTCTTCTTTTGTTTTAATTATTTTAGTGCCAAACTCACTTACCTAATTTTACTCCATTGAATAGGTTGAACTTGTAGTATAGAAAGCCCCATCCTGCTGGAAAGAACTTGGGCTGGAGCTGAGCTGGAATTCCAGTTCTTCATGTAGTCTCTCTGCAACATCATGATCTTTTAGAGTCCCACCTGCCTTGTCTGTAAAGTGGGGGGTGACAACTCTTCCACCAGATCCTGCGGAAGAACAGATGGGTCTTGCACTCGTCAAAGTTCCAGTAGAGGGTCCAACATTCTGAGCAAGTAAGTGGTCCATAAGACCACCAAGCTGCAAGGGCTGCATTTGACCCAATGTAACAGTTTCTGATTCCTGATTCTCTTAAAATCAAGAGAAATGGAAGGCAGAGGAGGCATCCCATTTCTCATGCCCACAGTGGCCAGCCCAGCTGAAGTGCAGCATTTCCGGCACAGGAGGCATTCCCGATCCAGGTGGTGGCCCCGATACTCTTCAGGTCATCCTTTGGCTCGGGGATCATTCCAGGGAGAAGCGGCATCTCAGGTAATGATCCGCCGTGAGCCGGGGCGCATCTGATTCATGTCAGGGAGCAGAATTCAGAAGTTCTCACCAACGAGGAAGCAGACAAATAAACCAACTGTACAAGCTAGAAAATGGTCGGCTAAAACGTTGAACATAAAAAGGCAATGTGGACTCTAAAATAAGCTTTCTAAGTGTTTTGGCTGTTGGTCCATCTGCTAGTCCATCCATCCATCCATTTGTTCCGCACATGTGGGCACCTACCCTGTTCTCCATCTCTGCCCAGGTTCCCGGGGGACCAGATGACTAAAATGCAGCCCCTGCCTTTGAGAAACATAGAGGGACACAAGTAGTAACGATGCATCAAGATGGCTGATGCCACATCTTGGTTTTTGTGACTAAAGTTTCAATAAACATGGATTGTGTATATATTTTTGGGACCCTGATTTTTTTATTATTATTACAAAGATGTGGGGTACAATTCAGGGTTAGGTATACAAACGTTGATTATGCAGGTACCCTTATTGATGAGGTGTGCTCCTCCCTCCCCTAGCAGTTTCCCCTAACTGCCAATCCCATCCCCCCACCCCTGACAGTTTCCCACTACTGCCAATCCCTTTCTTATAGTATAATAATAATTGTTCGAGATCCACTTATGAATGAGAACATATGGTACTCTGTTCTTTGTTTCTGTAATAGATCACTGAGTATGATCGACTCTAAATCCATCCAAGTTGCTGTGAAGTCCATATGTTTGGGACGCTGACTTCCATTTTTCTAGACATATACCCAGAAGTAGATTTGCCAAATCATATAATAGTTCTATTTTTCCTTTTTTGAGAAACCCCATACTGTTTTTCATAAAGGTTGCATCATTTTACATTCTTTTTTCTTTTAGATTAGAAAATATAGTTTATTTAGAAAGTAAATTAGAGAAAGAGAGGAAAAGGTGGCTTCCCAAGGTAGGAGAGGGGGCCAAATCTTAAGAAAACATGGCCCATATTACATTCTTAACAGCAGTGGACAAGAGTTCCAATTTCTTCACAGCTTACATGTCTGTCAACAAGTAAATGAATACAGAAAATGTGCTCTATACATGCAATGGAATATTATCCAGCCTTCATAAAGAAGGAAATTTTACCATTTGTGACAACGTGGGTGAACCCTGAAGACGTTAAGTGAAATATGTCAGTTGCACAATGACAAGTGTTGGATGAGTCCACTTATCTTAGGCATCTAAAATGGTCAAAGCATAAATGCCAAATATAGAATGGCGGCTGCCAGGAAAATGCAGACACATTGGTCAATGAGTGTAAAGTTACACTTAAGTAAGGTGAATGAGCTCTAGACATCTGCTGTACAGCCTATTGCCTGTAGCTAATGATACAATATTGTAAAGCTACAATTTGATCAGATGATAGATCTCATGTCATGTGCTCTTACCATCATAATAAATAAGCAAAAACAAAATAAAAGCAGAGCGGTACAAGGAAACTTTTTGATACGATGATATTCCTTGACTTCGGTGATGGCCTCACAAGTGTCTGGACACACCCAAACTCATCAAACTCTACACATTAATATGTGCAGTTTTTGTGTATTAATTGGACCACACCAAAGCTTAAAAAAAAAAAAAAACTGAGAGGTTAGAGAAAGAAGAGATGGAATTATTACAAGCTCTCATCATATCAAGACACATGATTAAATATTTGATTCTTGATATTTAGAACTATAGGACATATGTTCAGTCATATATTCTGTACTTTCCAAATTTTCCCACAATGAGAAAATTTACAACAGGAAAATAAACAATAACTACAAATTTGAAGGAATTAGAAACAAACCCCAAAAATTGCTCTCACACTTTTTTACATTGTGTAGTATTTATCAAGTGCTAACAACCTGCTAGAATTTTGCACATTCTGAACTTCTCTGTTTTGCTACCACTTAACCAAAGACTGCATGAATCTATCTGAAATAATTTGGGGTGGGGGAGGAATGGCACAGAGAATGTGGGAGTCCCGGGGATGGGGTGTCTGACTTGGCCCGAGAGAATAGTGGAAGACAAGATTACCCAGGGGAGAAGAAAGCAAAGGGGATTCCAGGGAGGAGGAACAGCAGGGGCAGAGGCCCAGAGGAAAGCTATAACCTGAAAGCAGACAAATGGAAAAGGCAGTGTTTAAAAGGGAATCCGAAGCAGAGGTGACTCACGAAAAAGGGGCTGGGTCAAACTGCAAGAAACTCTGAGGAGGAGGCTGAAAGACATCAGACTCAATCCCGAGGACCATAGGGAGCCCTCAAAGGATGTGGAGGAGGAGAGTGGCCACCTCAGATTTGTGATTTACAGAGTTCTCCAGAGCAGTGGTAAATGCAATGGATGAAGTGTTGTTTTGTTTTGTTTGAGTCTGAGTCTCTGTCTCCCAGGCTGGAGTGCAGTGGCAGGCTCACGGCCACCCCAGCGTCAACCCGTGGGCTCCAGCAATCCTTCCGCCTCAGCCTTCCATGTAGCCGGAACTACAGATGCGCGCTTCCACGCCTGGCTAGTTTTTGCTTTATTGTAGAGACGATGTCTCGCCAAGTTGCCCGGGCTGGTCTCGAACCCGCGGGCTCAGGCAATCCACTCGCCTC
>NW_007247181.1:0-8956 GCF_000164805.1 Carlito syrichta | reverse complement strand
CACTCGCCTCGGCCTCCCAAAGTGCTGGGATGACAGGCTGAGCCACCAAGCCCGGCCTAAAGTATTAATTCCAGAAGCTCATTCTGGGTGCTGTCCCAGTAAGGGATCACAAGGAACGAGGGCAATTGGAACCCCGAGGAGATATTTGTTAAGATTAAGACATGGGGGTTAATTTTTTGAGATTTCATATGATCCTGCTTATATTTTTTTTTTTTTAAATGAGCGCTTTATCTTTTCGAGCCACATACGACCATATTTATTAATGAAATGATATGCTAGCCAGGATTTTCTTTGAAATAATCTGGGCTTCGAGGGTGCAGGAATTTGGGGAAAAGTAAAAGAGAAAACACAATCTACTCTCAGTTGATAAAAACAAAAGCTGGGTGGAAGATTCACAGGAGTTCCTTCTACTACCACTCTCCTTTTGTTTATGTTTGAAATCTTCCATAATAAAATGGTTTCAAGATATGGAAGATTTAATGGAGAGAAGGAAATCATAAAAATAAGAGCTAATTTGTTTTGAGTGCTTATCCTGCTCCAGAGGCTTTTGTGTACATTCCTTACCTTCACAGACACAACCATCCTATGACCCAGATATTCTTAATATCCCCCTTTAATAGACTGAGACTGAGGGTCAGAGCGTATGGACCACACTTAAGGTGACACAGGTACTGAGAGACGGAGTGAAGAGTCTAACCCCATCTGGCATCACAGTCCTTGCACCGTCCTCACGCTGTAGGTTATGGGCGTGGCACGGGCTGTCCCGGCTTCCTGAAGCCCTGCCCGAGGGACACAACTACCTCAGTGAATAATCAAAAGTATGCAGATCATAATCCAAATAAATGAGATAGCATGGCAGAAAATGATAAGGAGAGAAATCCAGGAAGAGGGGAAGACAGAAAATGTCGTGACAGGAAACAGACGGAGGCAGGGAATCATGCGTGCCATCGAAGATGACAATAAAGATCAAACAACTAAGTGGGTAGCTGGTAAGAAGTACATTTCAGGAAGCGAAAACAGCAAGCACATGTCCCGGGTGTGAGCATGCGTGGTGTGTCCACGGAGCAGCAGGGAGCCAGGGCGGCCAGGGCAGGGCGGGGACAGAGAGAGTAGTGGGGGGCGAGGCTAGAGAACTCACATGGCTGGATCAGAGGTAGACACTTTCAGGTCCTTGGCTTTTATTCTGAGTGAGATAAGGCATCATGCAGTTTTCAGCAGAGAAAAATAGGGGGAAAAGTCACAGAGAGAAGGGATCGTGACGGGCCTGACTGTCACCATTTAAAAGGCCTGCTTACAAAAACGTGGAACCAACCACGCTGCCCATCAAAAGTGAACTGGTTGAAAAAAATGTGGAACCTATGCATGATGGAATATTACGCAGCCATAAAGGACAAAATTAGGAGTTTTGCAGCAACTTGGATGGATTTGGAGTCTAGAATACTCAGTGATCTATCACAGAAACAAAGAACTGAGTACCACATATTCTCACTCAAAAGCAGACCCTGAACAGTTATCAAAATACTATAAGAAAGGGATTGACAGTAGTGGGTAACTTCCAGGGGAAGGGGTACCTGATTTCAAACCAGGCAAAGTGGGGACCAAAGTGAGGCCCAAACTTTACCTGTACAATGACCATTTGTATACCTAACCCTGAATTGTACCCGTCTTTAAAATAAAAATTAAAAATGAATACATAGGCCGGGCTCGGTGGCTCAGCCTGTAATCCCGCGCCTTTGGGAGGCTGAGGTGAGTGGATTGCCTGAGCCCGCGGGTTCGAGACCCGCCTGGGCAGCGAGACCTCACCTCTACAATAGATCAAAAAATCAGCCTGGCGTGGTAGCACTTGCCTGTAATTCTGGCTACTTGGAAGGCTGAGGCGGAAGGATCCCCGGAGCCCAGCAGGTCGAGTCTGCGGTGGCCACGAGCGGCCACTGCACTCCAGTCTGGGCAACAGAGTGAGACTCCAACTCAAAAAAAAAAAAATGCAATGTAAATATGTATATTCCTAGTTAACAGATATTTTCTCAGTGATTTCGTGGATCTTATATCATGTTACCATTTATCAAGTACTTGGAATCCTTAATTGTGTTCTTACAGTTAAGAACTGTAAGAACTTACATTCATTTGCTTTGGATTCCTTTAAAACAAGGAAAATATACTTCTTTAAGTCTTTTTTTGATATACTCAATATAGAAATATACACTAAGTCTTATTAAATGTCTGTGCTCCAGGTCTTTGCATTGCAGCTGTAATTAAAGAATGCCATCTCGTCACACTGTCACTGAAGAGCCAAACCTTAGATGCAGAAGCAGATGTGTTATGTGCAGTCCTTTACAGCAATCACAACAGAATGGGCCACCACAAACCCCATTTGGCCCTCAGACAGGTGAGGTGGAAGCCCTGTGTGTGAGGCCCAACCTGTTTACTTGAAGATGTAGATAGCACTGCCACTTAACTATTTTGTTATTTATAGGAATCTCAGTAAATTTCTTGTGATTTACTAGGTCTACAGCTTAGCCCACAGTATATGTGGGCTTCTTTTTTCTCTGAAATAATTTTTAAAAGTAATTTTTATTAGAAAAGAAGTACGCTTAGACTAATTCTTTCCCAGTCCTGTTTCTAGTAGGTAAGTAAAAATTTTCTTCATTATGTGCAATCTGTAGTAACAGTGCCTGTGCCATGTTCAAACATATAGTGATTAACATATAGACATTAAGAAGCAGTTTCCTGAGCATAATCAAAACGCTAAAATCATAATAAGAAAAGTTTTGGTTTATTTATTGTGGGGAACATAATCTAATTGGTAGTATGTTAGTATAAATAAGTATATGGCAAGTTGTGGTGTAAAGTGGCTTCATGTAATTTTGGAGCTTAAAACAAAATTGGGCCTTCCAGCCATAGAGTACCGTAGAGTAGAGCCTCTTAAATTGGTTTATATGCTCATTCATTCACTTTATTAATTGTGCAGTTTATAGAAGGTCAGTGGGCTATCCATTTTGTGATAGAGCCACCTTGCAAGTATTTTTTAACTTCTTTGTGCCAGGCACTGTGTTTAGTGCTGTGTATACAGGAGTAAAAAAGACTGATGTAGTCTCTAACCTTACAGACTCATGCTTTCTGGTTAACTTTCTATCTCTGTTACTTAAGGCAAAAAGGATGAAAATTTCTTCATCAAAGGAACATCTGAGATGGTGGTCTTTCTCTGAGTTTTCTTATCTGGCGTAGCTTCTATCTCCTGAGTCTTGTAACCCAAAAGCAAACTTACTAACCCTGAGACCAAATGTGTTTTTCCCCCTACCTTTCAGGATGTGAGTAATCACCAAATCATAAAAATTTGGTGGTCTCTTATCTGTTTGAGTAATCACCAAATCATAAAAATTTGGTGTTCTCTTTTTTCCTTTTATATAGCTCTCCCATCCAGTCAAAACTTCTTCTGTATCTGGTCATCTCTTTAGTTCTGGCTACCATTTTCTTTTTTTAGACCTTGTCAACATTTATTTGTCTTACTATCCTGCTGTGTCCTCCTTCAGTTTTCTGATGCTTGGACATGTTCTATATACCAAAGCCAGGTTATTCATCCTAAAACACAACTTGGGGTATTAATGGTTCTGAAAAAAGACCAAACACCTTAGATAGGCTTACAGAATCTCCTGTGATCTGGCCTCTTCAGGCTTCTCAGCTCAGGCTTCTCTCTTGCTTTCAAATATCTTATCTGAACTCTTAATGAATCTACATGCTCACTGTGTTTGTTCTCTCTTTGCTCACCTTGAGTCTTGCTCACCTTGTCATATACGTTAAGAATACCCAGCCTCTCTATATCTGCCTATTAAAGGCCTTCTCATCCTCTAAGTCTTATTTTAAGCCCTCCTGACAGTGACAATCTTCTTTTCAAGGTGTAATGTGAGTGTATGTTATAGCAATCCCATTTTAAGTTGCATTTTTCTGATTATTAGTGAAGCTGAGTTCCTCTTTTCTTTGATTCTTGGCTATTTGGGCCTCCTCTTTGTACTTCTCTTATAGCATTTAATATAGTCTGTGTGGTGGGGTATAGCTATTTGTGTTTATGTTTTATGTACCCTGTGATCCTTACAGGGTACATGTCCTAGGCTGCTGTTGGTGCCTCAGTTATTCTTAACACTGCTGCTACTGCCTTGTATCTGCTTAACGTTCCACAGTTTACAGAGAACTTTCATCTATTTAAAGATTTCTTTTTCTGCCTTCAAAAGCCATGCACTAGATTAGTCTATCTAATGTTCCCCCAAACGAAACACAGAAAATAGTCTTGATTCCTCTTCTGTGTGACAATTGGAGTATAGAAGACTGTTCTTATGTTCCTCCATGCCTTCTTCCTTCCTTCCTTCTCTTTGTTGAGTTTTTGTTGAGCCATATTTTATTTACTATGTTTTCCAAGTGCTTTACCATCTTAATTTGTCAATTCCTTTCTTAAGCGGTGATGTCCACACTTAAAAATTGAGAGAGGCATTGACCCCAGAGAATTTAAGCATTGTTTTCTCCATTGTTCTGAAAACAGCTAAGATAGAATCCATAACCTTGATTTAGTTTTTAGTATTATATATGTAGCTTTAGCAAGGTAGTCTTATTGCCAGTATCAGTGCTCATCTAGATTTTTATGTCCTATAAAGTCTGGGTGCAGTCCAACACTTGTCCTTTGTGTATTCTTCCTGAGGACTTCAGAGTTCCTGCAGCATTTTGTACAAGGCATGGCTCTTACCACCCTCCCCCCCTCCTTTGTAACATAAAAAATGCTATTGAGTGCCTACTCCACACTGAGCCTATAGTGGTGAACAGAATGGACAAAATGAGTTGCCTTTGTGGAGCTTACATTATAGTTGGGAAGGAAAGATCATCAGTGATGGGTCAGGTGGTGATAAGTGCTGTGGAAAAAAAATAAGGCAGAGAAGGGGAAGTGTAAGTGAACTGCAGTCTTTTTACATGGGGGCTTTCTGTTTTTATTGTTATTTAGTTAAATATTTGATACGCTTCCTATTTTCACTACTAGATTTTTAGCAACTAGAGATAGGGAAATGTCTTATACTATTTTATCTCCCACCACGCCTTCCATGTAGTAGGTGTTCAGTGTACATTTGTTCAATGACTACACCAATCACTTTCCTCATCTCTGCGGTACTTACAGACTGTCGAAATTTAGTAGATAGGCCCTGCTCAGTGGCTCAGCCTGTAATCCCAGTACTTTGGGAGGCCGAGGTGAGTGGATTGCCTGAGCTTGTGGGTTCGAGACCCGCCCAGGCAACTTGGTGAGACCTAGTCTCTACACTACATAAAAACTTAGCCGAGCATGGTAGTGCGCGCCTGTAGTTTCAGCTACCTGGAAGGCTGAGGTGGAAGGAACCCCCGGGCCCAGCAGGTCGAGGCTGTGGTGGCCAGGAGCATGCCCCTGCACTCCAGCCTGGGCGATGGAGTGAGACTCCGATTCAAAAAAAAAGGAATTTAGTAGATAATAGTTTACTATAGTTCCACTATTTTGTCATATTGCCTCAACAAAATTGTAATCTTGAGGATAATCTAATCTTATACTCATTTTGGTCCCTTTATAGCATTAAGCACATAGTGACACATAGAATTTTTTTTTTAAGAGGCAGGATTGCCTAGGGCTGGAGTGCAGTAGTGCAATCATAGCTCACTGCAGCCTCAGACTCCTGAGCTTAAGCAATCCTCCTGCCTCAGCCTCTCACATAGCTGGGACTACAGGTTGTATCACCATGCCTTGACCTGCCGGGCTCTGGTGATCCTTCTGCCTTAGCCTTCCAAGTAGCCAGAACTACAGGTGTGTGCTACCACGCCTGGCTAATTTTTTTGATTTATTGTAGAGATGAGGGTTTGCCAAGTTGTTGCCCAGGTGGGTCTCAAACCCGTGAGCTCAGACAATCCACTTGCCTCGGCCTCCTAAAGTGCTGGGATTACAGGCTGAGCCACTGAGCCCGGCTTTTTTTTTTTTTTTTTAAGAAAGCAAGATTTATTGAGATAACAGAGAAGCTCCCACAGTGGGAGGGGACCCAAAGGGGTTGCCCCTAATTTTTAATTTTTTTAAAAATTTAATTTTAAATTTTTTAAAGACTGGGTCTCGCTATATTGCTTAGACTGGTCCTGAACACCTGGCCTCAAGCAGTCTCCCCCACCTCACCCCCACAGCTTCTCAATGTGTTGGGATTACAGGCATGAGCCATTGCATCTGGCCAAATTATAAATTTGTAACCAGAAGCAAATGCCTGCACTTTTGATTTCTTACCCTAAAAAAAGGTATTCTGTGGTATTTAGCATAGTTTCATGGTTTGAAATCTGGAACACTTTGCTTTCCTGGTCATAATCAGTGACCCTATGTGTATTATATCATACAAATGTGAACTGGTTTTCCTTCCTCAGGTTGAACAATGTTTAAAACGTTTGAGAAACATGAATTTGGTGGGTTCAATTCAAGATCTGTCTGAGTTGTTTACTTCCAAGTAAGTGGTCTACTTGTTGTGTGATGTGGTGGGCTGGGAACTTGATGTCTTCTTGTGATCTCCCTTTAGACTTTTTGCTTGACATTGGGATATAATCCATATGTACAAATTTTTTTTTTTTTTTTTTTGAGTTGGAGTCTCACTCGGTCGCCCAGACTGGAGTGCAGTGGCTGCTCCCGGCCACCACAGCCTCGACCTGCTGGGCTCCGGCGATCCTTCCGCCTCAGCCTTCCGAGTAGCCGGAATTACAGGCGCGCGCTACCACGCCCGGCTGATTTTTTGATTTATTGTAGAGATGAGGTCTCGCTGCCCAGGCGGGTCTCAAACCTGCGGGGTCAGGCAATCCACTCATCTCAGCCTCCCAAAGGCGCGGGATTACAGGCTGAGCCACCGAGCCCGGCTCAAATTTTGTTTTAATAAGGGGCACCTAGCAATAAATTTCCCTCTGTAGATCTGTGGGAGGGACTGGTATAACATTGAAATCTGGATCATGGTACATTGTACGGAAACATCAGTGGGTTGTTACTGAGCATTACTATCTCAAATTGAGCTTAAAGCAAATCTTTACTTGAATACTGTAATAGAAATGCTTTGTATTTAAAACTGAAAGTAATATACGTTTGTGTTTTTGTCAAGTGAAAATCATCCTGTAACTCCCAAAGTGTGTGTCATCCCCAGTCAACCAGTAGTGGAGTTGGTGTTGATGAAGGTTTTGGGAGCCTGCAAGTTGTTACTCCGCTTGTTGGACTGCTGCTGCAAGGCATTTCTGTATCCTTGAATCTATTGAAATACCTTAATAACTTTTTTTGAATCTGAATTGTTGGGATATATTTAACAGTTTTTTTTTTTTTTTTGAAAGTTAGGGCTCAATAGGAGTTAAGGGAATTCTTAACACTTTGCTTCTTGGCTTCCTTTTCCCAAGAATTGCCTGATATGGCCATTGTCAGAGACTGCCTGTCTTTGGCATGTATTATCCCAAGAACATTGATTGCTAGAAATTCTTAATCTAAGAAACCAAACCTTATAAACTAAGTTTGATAATAGGAGCTCTAGCAGAGTATAAATTACTATATTTTAAAGTTCTTATTTCTTAAATAGAACATGTTTTGAGGCCTTAGTACCTTCAAGAAGCTTCTTGTTACTTCCAGTCTGTTTCTTCTTTCATAATTGTAACTTATAAAACTCATATTACTTTGGTTTTGTTTTCTCACCTTAAATTGATTCTCCAGCTTGACTGTGAAACATCTAGGTTTACAAGAGTTCATTATTTTAAACCTTGTGATGGTTGGGCTGGTAAGCAGGTTATGGTATGTATATATCTCTGAAATCCTTCATTTCTTTTTTAACTCTCCACCTCAGCCTAGGTTTATTAGTAGTTTTCATATTTGTTTTCTCATGGGTTATTGAAGGTGCAGGAGTTCCCTTTCTTTATTTGAGTAGAGCTTATTTGTGGTAAAGTGATGATGGTTATACCAAAGGACTATCTCAATCCATGAGATCAACCCAACACTGAACAACTAAAATTAATGCCTAGGACTGGGAACTGGAATAATAAAAAATTGGTGCAGTAATCATATTGCAACAGACCATTTAAAATGATGGTATTCCTGGGCTGGCTATTATCATTTGATTCTGTCACTTGGTTTCTAATTTTTAATGGCAATTTTTGACCTTTCTTATATGCTGGACTCTTTCACCTGGAACCATCACTGCTTTTCCAGGCATAATTTAATTGATGTAAAGAATATTGTAATATTTGCAAACTGAAGTGACATTCTTTTGCATGTCCCAGTGCATATTGTGGAACTGATCTGATGGATTACTGTAGTAAGACCTGTTTTGGGCCATTTCAAACAACTAGGATTACTGACTAATGTGAATGTAAGAAAGCATTGGACGGAAGCGGCAAGATGGCGACGGGACAACCCGGTGTCTCAAGCCCTCTGCAAGGGAGATCTGAAGTGGGTCTCTGACTCTCGCCCCGGGAGGCTGGGGACCCCAGCATCGCAGCCTGCTCTACAGACAGAGCTCGGCCGCTGCCATCACAACGACTGGACAGTTTTGACTGCATTCCAAACGGTCCCGCCGCCGCTGCCGCCCCTCCCCCCACCGCTGCTGCCACTGCCGCTGCAGCCTCTGGGAGGGGTAGCATATCGCACCACATGGCCCGAGGAGATACACAACGAACCGCTTCAGGGAAGATCTGCTGGGATCACTGCTACCTATCCTGTGTCCGAGAGTGTCCTGCCCGCCCGGGCGTGGGGCTCCTGTTGCCTGCTCGGAGGCAGGCAGCCATCTTGTTCCTGTCCGGCCCCACCCCCTCTGGGGCGAGCAGATGAGATAGCACCACCTGCTGGCGATTCAAGGTAGCAACACTGAAACCGGAGAAACAAGCTTGATAAGACATAGACCAAACTGCTGAAGGAAGGTTAATCTGAACTGTCCTTCAAGCAGATCAGGGGTAATTGACTCTA